>NW_025051152.1:0-12311 GCF_019279795.1 Protopterus annectens | reverse complement strand
TCACTGTTGCAGTATTCCAAACAGATGACTGATTCACAAAGCTTAAGGGAACAAGAAGGGAGGATGGTGAGAAGTGTCCAAGAGCCCAGAAAGGACTGGCCTAGCGAAGACAGCCCTAGACCTTGAAAAAGCATCTATGATCTATGCTATAGTGTTAAGTGAATGTGTGCACAGAAATCCAGGTACAAGTTTCCAGGCCTGTCTTGGAATCTACCCCTTTGTAGAAGACATCTGAAGAGGCCACTGCTCTGGTGCAATGTGGCTGTGGGAAGTACGGAAAGATTAGCAAAGAGAACAAGCTTTATAATCGCGTTCTGCACCTAGGTGGAAAAAAACAACGGTATGGAGGTCTTTGTAGGGAATCTGGCTAGCACACTCACACTAACTCCTCCTAGCTGACATCTAACACAAATACAAGTAAGCAGTCTAGACAAAAAGAAGGTTCCCCAATGGGGCACTTACCTGAATCCAAGAAGGTTAACGGTACAAACACCCTCATGAAGTTCAGGTTGATGGATGCAAGACCTGCGTTTAGGCTGACAATCAGACAGTCGGAAGATTTACACTCATACACCCACTAATATACCCCTATTCTTCTTAGCTGCAGTCATACATCAGTCATATGCTCCAGGGAGGGTTAAAGCTTTGATACTCCAGCCGGACATCAGCAGTAAAAATCCATCTGTCTGGAATACTACAACAATGATTTCAGTCAGGATATGAGTAAGCTTTACATCTCTGTGCACACGTGTACATTCACACATTCACTTTCCCTAAACACATATATTACATCTCTGAACATATTGTAATTGTCATATTTTTACTTTTTGTATCAAATAATATTATGATTCATGTTTTTTTTTATTTGTGTCACATATTGTTATAAAGATTAATATATTCTTTTACGTTTAGAGCTTTTCTCCCTGGGTATCCGCTGAAAGGAGGTCTTGTATGGCCCAAACAGACTACCCTAGTAAATAGACACATTAAATAAATAAATAAATAAATATACAGGTGCTTATACATGCTCGGTCTCTATATATGTGCACCTACACGCTCTCTATACATATACATGCATGTGCACACAAGCTCTCATATATACATAAACACAAACATGTTGTATCTGTACACATGCAGACACATGCTCTGTCTCTCTCCACGTGCAGCCTTGCACACACAGGCTACATTTCTATACATATGTGTATATGCACATACACCCACATGCTATCGTTATACATGTGTATGCAAAAGCATAGATGTTATGCATGTGAACACATGCTATTCCTCTACAGACATACAGGTATACACACATACATGCCCAAATGGACACACAATAAAAACATGCTCTATCTCTACATATGTATACATTTGTCAGATATGCAGCGGCACAGACTTTGTTAGTCAATGCATTAGGGTGAAGCATGGAGGCCTTAAGAAATGTGAAACACACGTAGACCTGATTCTTCATCACACCTCTACTCACAGGTACTAACACCCCCCCAAGTATTACGACTCACTCTGCATTCCAAAAATGACAAATAGCACTCAATTTGGATGGCGGTCTCATTTTTCTGAGGATATCCTTTAATGTTTGTACCATTCTGTCATCTTAGCCATTTAACTAAGAACATCTTATACTTGATATGACAAGGTCAAACTCCCCAACTTTTGACAAATGAACCAGAGACCACTGAATTACATCACTTGCTCTGGAATATCATGTCTTGCAAAACTCAGCCTGAGCACACTATCACAGTTATTTCTGTAATGTCCGTACGTTGTAAGACTTCTAGGTATTTGGAATGGGTCAACATTATGTCAGCGAAATGGCATTACAGTGAATGCTGTTCCGCTGACACATTATAGACCAAAATCCGAAAACAGTGAGAGCTCAGGTCAGTCATTTTTTCCCAGGGAAAAAAATTGTTTGGCCTGAGCCGTGACATTGCCCTTTACCCCACAGTAGTGATATCTTGGAGTTGATATATTTAGTTAGGGGGTGTGGGGGGCATTGCCCCCCCACTTTGTAATGTTTTATGTGGTGTGTTGTGTTTTGTTAGTCCACCAATTTTTTTCCATGGGAAAAAAAATCGGTGAATTGTGGTTTCGCTCTTTTCGGATTTCAGTCTACATGTGTTGGCGAAACAGCATTCGCTGTAATGCCATTTCGCTGACATAATATAGACCCATTTGAAATAGTAAGCAACAGAGTAACTGAAGTAATTGTATTGAAAAGCGTCCCCTCCCAGCTTTAACTAAGGCAATCTCAGAATTTAATGTGGAATTTAATTCTTTCTACTGGTTGTGATTCCCATGCATGCCAAAAGACAATAATAATCTTACACCATTTATTTTATTTGCGTTGTGACAATAAGCATGTTTATCATTTCTTTTACACTTTGTCATTGCCAACTAAGATTCATGTAACTTCAACAGCATTTAGTATCTTAAATGAAAAAAGTATGGTGAATTTATCACCTTTGAACAAATACCATGTATGCATGATAATTTGTCACTGAACATGCACTATGGATTGATTAATGGGTGAATTTGCTTCACATTTTTTAGCCAGCCTTTATCTCTGTATTATTGCTAGTAGCAGTTTCTAGGTTATGCAGCTTCTCTCCTGTAACTGGTACCTGGGTTATAACCCACATCACTTTTAATTCTTCTTCCAGCAGATTGTATTTACCTTTTTTAAGATAGGAGTTACCTGAAGTACCTCAATATGCATCAGTCACTGCACTTCCAAGTCATACTTTTAAAGTGATAACAATATCCTCTGCAGTCTAATCAATAACTTACATAAATACTTCCTGAAAATACTCTGCAAAGGTTTATTAATAGATTGTTACTAGGTTACTGACCTGGGGGTTCTTTCTAAACGAAGCCAAGTTTTCCTGAAAGAATAATGATGTCCTGTATCCAAATAGCATATTGAGGGTCATGCATTTATAAGCTACCTACTTCTATAAGGGACATGGGTGTCAGGCCTGTCATAAATCTTCTTTTTCCCATCCACTGGTCTAGGTTGCTCTTAAATTGAGTAATACATGAACCCAGCCTGTTCATAGGAAGGGAATCTCTGGGACACATATCTGTATCTCAAGAGTGTTCTATGTAAGTCACAGACAAAATTCAGTTTTCTAGACCTTGTATTTCTGGTACTGCTTGACTTATGAATATGCAGGAAGTCCATAAGTGTTGGGTTTCTGGATGCCTTATAAGCCAGGCATAGCTCACCCCTCAGCAATCCATAAGAGACTGAGTAGAGGGAAAGGGCTTTAAGGTGCTCCGCATAAGGCAGGTTTGTTGTGTCTTCTATTTTTTTTTTTTTTTGTAAGGAAGCTCTGAGGTTGCTCTGGTTGCTGCATTATGCCTGGTCAGGTACATAACAAAGGGAGCAACTGGTTGGTCTGATAAAGGCAGAGTACAGTGGAATAATGACCTGTTTGGACCTAAATGCTATACCTTTACTTATACACTGTGCAACATAAAAGGATTGCCTCACCACTGTGGGCACATTGTGATTGAAGGTAAGGCTATTTTCTACATGCGTACCTAGATCCCTGACCACTGGGGTGTGTTATCAACATGGTAATTAGGCAGGACGGTTGACTTCCCAAAGGGTACAATTATGCATTTCTTAGCACTGAGTTTAAGACCATGGCTTTGGCACCATTTGATAGTCAAAGATAGGCCTTCTTGAGGAATGTTTGCAATTATCTGCAAACTTAGTGAGCCATAACCCTTCAGCATTTGCTTCCACTTCAGAGAAATAGATGCCAAAAAGGAGCAGACCCAGTGCCAAGGCCTGGGTGACTCCACTAGTGACTGGCCTCTTGGTGGAGGCTTTGACATCCTAGGTCCTATCAGTAAGCCAGCTGGCTATCCAGTGGGTGAAAACAGGGTTTATATCTAATTTAGTGAGCTTGCCTGTAATGCCTGAGTGAGATATTGTATCAAAAGCCTTGGCCAGGATGAGGTAAGCTGTGTGCACAGTCTTGCCCTCATCCATTGCTTTGGTGACCCTCTCAAAAAAGTCCACCAGATGTAATAGGCATGGCCTTCCTTTAACAAAGCTGAACCCCGATGGGTCCAGCATTTGCAGGTTATCTATGTCCTCATTTATCATGTCCATAATGATTCTTTCCATGGCCTTTCATATGAGTCTGGTCAGACGTATTGGCCTGTAGTTACCTGGATCAGTGGTTGGACCTCCTTTGTGCAGTGGAATGACTGTAACCATCTTCCATTCTGTGGGCACAAAACCTGATTTTAGGCTCAAATAGAAAAGTGATTCAAGTGGACCAGAGAGTTCATGTTTCATGCTATTTAGTAAGCATCCTGGAATGTTATCAGGGCCATCAATGCATTGTTTTTGACCTCAAAAAGTGCATAGAAGACCTGTTCCCTAGTAATGGTTGGGGCGATTGTGGTATGTGATATTATCTCTGGACTATCAGAGGGGAGTATGGGAAGACATTTTAGCTGAACCTGTCAGCCAAGAGGTTGGCAATGGCCCCTGGTTCAGTGTGGGTGATGCCATTTGTAATATGTTCTGCTCATTTTTGCATTTTTCCTTTGAGGTTACAGACATAACTGTAGAAATATTTGTGGTTTTTCTTTGCCTGAGAAGCTAATTTTTTCTTCAAATTTAGATTTTGAAGTATTAATGAACACTCTTGGCTGCCTGTTTATATTGCTCAGGGATTTTGTGTTGGGCTTTGTTTCTCCTATCCTTAGCCAAGACTTATTTTTTTCCTTTTGTTGTATAACTGACTTTTATTGTAATTCCACCAGGGTGGCTTGTCTTTTGAGTTTATCTTATTCTTAATACCAGTGAGCACAGCTTGCTCTATATCAATATGGCTGTACAGGGATTTTGTAAATAGCTCAGCATATGCTATGGTGTTTACTAGGTTTGGGGGTGCTAGGAATTTAGCCAAAGTGTCACTTAGTAGAGAAGGTTAGCCTTTGGAATAGGTCCTAAAGGTTTTTGGTTTCACTGGGTCCCCAGATTTAATTTCAATTTCGAACAGTACTGTCTTATGAACAGATCAGATGAGTAAGGACATTACACTGGGTGAGGAACATCGCTCCCCCATGTTTGTGAGTACAGGGTCAAGGATGTTTGTACCCCTGGTAGGAGAATGCACCAACTGTTCCAGGATGTTAGTATTATGATGAGATTCTATGCTGGTGTGCTTCCCACTGGCATAATCAAGGAATTTTCTTTTACATCCTTTCTATCTGTGCATATCTGGTTTGTACTTCAGTTAACACTCTTGATATAGAAGCAACAAGTCTGCCATCCCACAGGAACATCTATCAGTTTTTGCCTTATCCACTTGTAACATAGTAAAGCTAGATCATAATGCTTATACACTGATGTAGTAGTTACTAATCTCTTCAGTAAGTCTACCATCACTTCAGTACTTGTTTCTATGGTATACAATACACAGGAGTCCACAAACACAAAATTCATGAAAATGCATCTACAAGAACAAACTTTTATATTTTATTTATTTCAATCTTTCATGTAATCATTTACATTTTATTTAAGGTTTTTGCCAAAAGTTTAATAGAATTTTCCTCTTTTTCAGGAATACAATGCTGTAACTATCTCTGTATCACTCCTGAATCTACCATCTAATCTCCAGTTTCATAAAACCTTTTACTACAGAATTTTCTTAATTTTTCACTTATTAGAACGCAAATTAAATTTTCCTAATTGTCTGCTCCACAAGGACATCTTGGGGATTCTGTGTTCCCCCAATTCTGTGATCCCATAGACTTCCTTCATGTACCATTGATGTATAAGTTTATATATTTCAGTATTTGGTTTTCTAGTATATTTAAGCCTGCATGTTTCCCACACAGAAATATGTGCCGAACAGCACTGAAAGTTTTGAATTTTAAATTTGTGAGAGATTTTCTCTTTTCACTCAATACAGTTATCTTTAAATAAGTAATATACTATTCACTTTGACATTGTTTAAGTACTTCTTTAAAATACCGAATGCCATATTCCTTGGAGATACTGTACATTCCTGTTAATAGGCTCTTTCATTTCTTTCCAGGTTTACATCATAAATTCATACTTTTCAGCTTAGGAAATGTATCCGTTTTGGTATTAAATTGCACTCTTGCTCTAAGATTATCTTGACCTCATACATTAAATGTGTTTGGTAATAATAATAATGCCTTCCTCATCAGTCTCTTTAGTAGTTCAGAGTTTTTAGGTAACCCTCTGACCAGCTCCATACTATGTCCTGCTCATACAGCATTCTTAGAGGTACAGTTATGTTCAACGAATGTTATATGAACTTTTATATAGATACTGTAACATCCCTAAGAATTGCATTAGTGATGATGCATCAGGAGGAGTTTGCATATTTACAATGCCATGATATTTGTCAGCATCTGGTTGTAAACAATCTGCTATATGTAAATGACCCACTTATTTTAAAGAAGTAAATACAATCTGATATGTGCCCTTATTTAACTTCAGACCTGGTAACCTTAGCCTGCCTATCCCAGCAGTTTAATCAATTTGCTGTCAAACAGTTGTCTTACAGCATTCCAAGCTGGAATATCATCAGTCAAGTTCATGATACCTCTCAGTCCTTCAGTCATGTTCACCACTATTTATTGAAATACTTCTGGTACTGACAAAATCAAAAAGGTAGCCTCAAAAATCTGTATCTATACAAGGGAGTATTAAATGATGCACTACTGTTGTGATGCCCCTCAACAAGAGTGGCCTTAACACAAACCCTATAAATTATAGACCAATTAGCCTTACAAGTCTGATCTGTAAAGTTATGGAGCATATCATAACTGATCTCATTACTTATGATATGAAGAACCTTATCAGGTTTCTCACTCGCATGGTGCAGGAGGATAATGCCCTAATTGTGACCCAGATGGCACATGCTTGATTAGTGGGCATGACAGCTGGAGAGAGCATGGGAGGAGGAAGGGAGTGAGTAGCACACAACTCTCCCTTCTTGGGGGCAGAAAGGTGGCTTGGCTGACTACTTAGGAGACACTCAATGGGAACTCCAGGTGGTACATCCTATGGAGTCTGAGCCAGAGGGGCATGCTGCTGTGGAATAGTCACTTAAGTCAAGAGGCAATCACTGAAGGAAAGCTTGCATGCTCCTTTTCTAATGACTGGCAACATTACTGCCCCTTGGAAGCTGCTGAGGGGACATTAGGAGCTACTAGAGGTGAGGGAACCCTAATCTCTGTCTGGATGATAGCTCCATGATAGGCTTTTGTCTCATGGGGGATTAAATAGGTTGATGTTGGTTCCTTTTCCCATGAGAAATCAATGAGCTAGATATTTTTTTTGGGGGGCTACTGGTTCGCAGGCAGAGAAACTAAAAAAAAAAAATCTCATTAGGCTTGACTCATAACAACTTGCTTGTTAAGACGAGATCATACAGCTTATCTAAATCTGGCCAAACCATTCAATACTACTCCTCATGCCAGAATTGTAAGGAAACTAGCAGCCTCAAACATAGATCCTTATGTGACAAGATGGAGAGCCATTTGGCTGAATGACAGACCCCACCATAGTCTGTATGGCAGGTGCCTCCTCAAATAGTACTAAGATGATCAGTGGAGACCCCCATATATCTGTACATGGTCATCTCCACTTTGGCATTTACTTTTCTGATCTCAGAACTGATTACCAGGACCTCTGGTTAATCAAATTTGAAGACAACTGCAAAATGGGAGTAATTTCCAAACTTCATCAGCTGTCTTAGCCTTCAGAAAGAGCTTACCCTGGTTAATACCTGGTGTACAAATAATGGGCTTAAACTGAATGCAAAAATGTGCATTACTGTTACTCTTGGAAACCAGCCATTACCCACAATGTATAGTATAAATTACTCTCCCTTACAAAATGAAATGGTAGTCAGGAACATGGGTTCTTGGATTGATAGTTCCCTCTCCTTTGATCATCATGCAGCAGCTGCAGTCAGGAAATCCTTTCTTATAGCACAACTAATAGCCAAAGACATTTCATCCAGATCCAGACTTGTTATCTTTCCTCTATATTCAGCACTGATCAGACCCATTATCGAGTACAATGTTTCTAATGGACACAGGCAGCCTGTAAATGGTTCAGCCTCTGCTTGTAAATGTGTCATCTCCCAAGCCCCTTCTTACACTCATCAAGGGTACCAGAACTTGTCAGGGATTTGAGATGCATGGCTAAGCTTAAAAAGGCCCTTGTGGTCATTAGCTTAGTAAACACCTATGAACCTTTCAGCAATGTTCCTCTTGGTATATATCTTACTCGACATAACAAAGTTGAAAAGCCCCAGTGGTCCCTAACTAAGAAGATCTCTGGTCTCAAGAATTGTAGTTACCATAACAGGCTAGAAGGCCTGGATTTGTACTGTGTGCCTTATAGTCACCTGAGGGGGAACTGTGACTCATTAACTGCGCTGTTACTGATCCAGTGGTCTTTTACCACTTATAACTCAGTAAACCAAACAACTCAGTTAACACTAGAACCAGACAACTGAACTGTAATCAAAAGATAAACAAAAGATGGTGAAGAGACAGATTCATCATCCAGCACCCCCCCCCCCCGAATAAACTTTTGTTTGAAGTTAAGGTATGCAATTTAATATTTTCATTCAGTCTAAGCCTGAAGAACTATCCGAGTACTCTCAAATTGTCTCCAGGACTACAAGCCTCTTTCTTCCTTAAGAAAGTAAGTGAGTGAGTGGGGTATTGGCAATGAGCACATGGTCATCATCATCATCATCATCATCTTTCTGCTGTTCCCATTAGGGGTCGCCACAGTGGATCATCTCTTTCCATTTCTTCCTATCCTCTGCATCTTGCTCTGTCACACCAACTGCCTGCATGTCCTCTCTCACCACGTCCATAAACCTTATCCTAGGCCTTCCTCTTTTCCTCTTACCTGGCAGCTCCATCCTTAGCATCTTTTTCCCAATATACCCATCATCCCTCCTCAGCACATGTCCAAACCAACGCAATCTCATCTCTCTGGCTTTGTCTCCAAACTGTCCAACATGAGCTGACCCTCTAATATACTGATTCCTAATCATATCCATCCTAGTCACACCGAGTGCAAATCTTAACATCTTTAACTCTGCCACATCCAGCTCTGACTCCTGCTTTTTTGTCAATGCCACTGTCTCCAACCCATATAACATAGCTGGTCTCACTACTGTCTTGTAGACCTTCCCTTTCACTCTTACTGGTACCCATCTGTCACAAATCACTCCTGACACTCTTCTCCACCCATTCCACCCTGCCTGTACTCTCTTCTTCACCTCTCTTCCACATTCGCCATTACTCTGAACTGTTGATCCCAAGTACTTAAACTCGTCCACCTTTACCAACTCTACTCCCAGCATCCTCACCATTCCTCTACCCTCCCTCTCATTTACACACATATATTCTGTCTTAGCCCTGCTGACCTTCATTCCTCTGCTCTCTAGGGCATATCTCCACCTCTCTAGAGTCTCCTCAACCTGATTCTTACTCTCACTACAGATCACAATGTCATCTGCAAACATCATAGTCCACGGGGCCTCCTGTCTGATCTCATCTGTCAACCTGTCCATCACCACTGCAAACAAGAAAGGACTCAGAGCTGATCCTTGATGTAATCCCACCTCCACCTTAAACGGATTTGTCACTCCCACTGCAGTCCTCACCACTGTCACACTACCCTCGTACATATCCTGTACCACTCTCACATACTTCTCTGCCACTCCCGACTTCCTCAAACAATACCACAACTCTTCTCTAGGCACCCTGTCATATACTTTCTCCAAGTCTACAAAGACACAATGCAACTCCTTCTGACCTTCTCTGTATTTCTCCAATAACACTCTCAGAGCAAACATCGCATCTGTAGTGCTCTTTCCTGGCATGAAACCATACTGCTGATCACTAATCATCACCTCCCTTCTTAACCTAGCTTCTACTACTCTCTCCCATAACTTCAAGCTGTGACTGATCAATTTTATCCCTCTGTAGTTACTGCAGCTCTGCACATCACCCTTATTCTTAAAGATAGGTACCAAAACACTTTTTCTCCACTCCTCAGGCATCCTCTGACTTTCCAAAATTTCATTAAACAATCTAGTTAAAAATTCCACTGCCATTTCTCCTAAGCACCTCTATGCTTCCATTGGGATGTCATCTGGGCCAACAGCCTTTCCATTCTTCATCCTCTTCATAGCTGTCCTTACTTCCTCCTTGCTAATCTGTTTCACTTCCTGATTCACTATCCCCACATCATCCAGCCTTCTCTCTCTCTCTCTCTCTCTCATTCTCTTCATTCATCAGCCTCTCAAAATACTCTTTCCATCTACCTCTTGTGAGTACCTTTCCCTCACTATCCTTTATCACCCTTACTTGCTGCACATCTTTCCCAGCTCTGTCCCTCTGTCTAGCCAATCGGTACAGGTCCTTTTCTCCCTCTTTAGTGTCCAATCTCTCATACAACTCTCCATACGCCTTATCCTTAGCTTTCGCCACCTCTCTCTTTGCCATGCGCCTCATCTCCTTATACTCATGTCTATTTTCTTCATCTCTTTGACAATCCCACTTCTTCTTCACCAGCCTCTTCCTCTGTATACTCTCCTGTACTTCCTCATTCCACCACCAGGTCTCTTTGTCCTCCTTCCTCTGTCCAGATGTCACACCAAGCACCTTTCTAGCAGTCTCCCTTACTAGTTCTGCTGTAGTTACCCAGTTATTCGGTAACTCTCCACTGCCTCCCAGTGCCTGTCTTAACTCTTCCCTAAACTCCACTTCACAATCACCCTTTTTTAACTTCCACTATTTAATCCTTGGCACTGCTTTCACACTCCTCCTCCTCTTCTTGATCACCAACGTCATCCTACAGACCACCATTCTATGCTGCTTAACTACACTTTCTCCTGCCACCACTTTACAGTCTCCAATCTCTTTCAGACTGGCCCTCCTACATAGGATATAATCCACCTGTGTGCATCTTCCTCCACTCTTGTACGTCACCCTATGCTCCTCCCTCTTCTTAAAATACGTATTCACCACAGCCATGTCCATCCTTTTCGCAAAATCCACAATCATCTGACCTTCTGCATTCCTCTCCTTAACACCATACCTACCCATCACTTCCTCATCCCCTCTGTTCACTTCACCAACATGCCCATTAAAGTCCGCTCCAATCACTAGTCTCTCACCCTTGGGTACACTCACCACAACTTCATCCAACTCACTCCAAAATTTCTCTTTCTCATCCATCGCACACCCAACTTGTGGAGCATATGCACTAACAACATTCATCATTACACCATCAATTTCGAGTTTCATAAACATCTCTCTGTCAGACACTCTCTTAACATCTAAAACACTCTTGGCATATTGTTCCTTTAGTATAACCCCTACCCCATTTCTCCTGCCATCCACATCATGATAGAACAATTTGAATCCGTTTCCTAAATGCCTGGCCTTACTTCCCTTCCATCTGGTCTCTTGCACACACAATATATCAACCTTCCTTCTCTCCATCATATCAGCTAGCTCTCTTCCTATACCAGTCATGCTGCCAACATTCAAAGTTCCTACCCTCACTGCTACACTCCTAACCTTCCTCCTCTCTTCCTGCCTTTGGGCTTGCCTTCACCCTCCTCTTCTCCTTCAGCCAACAGTAGCCCAATTTCCGCCAGCACCCTGTTGGCTAACAGTACTGGTGGCGGTCGTTGTTAACCCACGCCTCAACCGATCCGGTATGGAAATATGAAATTTTTGCGCCATAAGTTATGTGGCAGAATTTTTACGCCAGATGCCCTTCCTGAAGCAACCCTCCCCATTTATCCGGGCTTGGGACCGGCACAAAGAAATGCACTGGCTTGTGCATCCCCAGTGACTGGGTTCAATGAGCACATGGTCATTAGAATAAAATAGACTTAAAACTTTTATGAAGCCTATGAAAATGTATTAAAAGGTACACAGCTTTCAGTTTGCGCCATCTGATTAATTTGTCAAAAGCCTTGATTTTTATCTTGCTCTGATAATAAGTTAACATTAGACATAGTGGCACCTACTGTCCGTGAAGGGTATTGCCATCTTAACCAATTTGCTAAATCTAAATTATGCCATCTACTGTCCATGAAAGGGAATATTCTTTAATTGACTAAATCTAAATAGTGCCAACTACTTCCGGTAAAGGGTAATGCTCTTTTTTTATCTATTCTCTACATCATAACAGTGGCATCTACTGAATATTACAGGTAATAGTCTCTCTTCTATCCATTTGCTAG
>NW_025051151.1:0-12646 GCF_019279795.1 Protopterus annectens | reverse complement strand
ATGAATGCAGGGGTAACAAACAGAGAATCATAATTATACTAGCAAGCCTTTAGACAATCAGGTAAAATACACAAGTTTTTGGCCAGTATTTATCAGAGCAGGATTAAGGGTGGGGGAGAAATAGCACTTTCCACTCAGAAAAATAACACTTTCAACACAGATAAGAAGCCAGCAAATATGATCTAAATCAATTAAGCAAAAGCAATTAAAATACTGTAGGACTTTGGAAAGAAGTGCCAAAAATATACTTATCAATTTATATTTTAAGTTTTGTCAGTAACACTCTCAGTCAGAACTCAATTACATTCAAGCAATGAATGCAGAGGTAACAAACAGGGAATCTTAATTATACTAGCAGGCCTTGAGACAATCAGATAAAATACACAAGTTGTTTGGCCGGTATTTAACAGATCAGGATTAAGGGTAGGGGAAAAATAGCACTTTCCACTCAGAAAAATAACACTTTTAACACAGATCAGAAGCCAGAAAATATGATCTAAATCAATCAAGCAAAAGCAATTAGAATACTGTAGAACTTTGGAAAGAAGTGGCAAAAAATATACTTATCAATTTATATTTTGAGTTGTTTCAGTAGCACTCTCAGTCAGAACTCAATTAGATTCAAGCAATGAATGCAGAGGTAACAGACAGGGAATCTTAATTATACTAGCAAGCCTTGAGACAATCAGGTAAAACGCACAAGTTGTATGGCCAGTATTTAACAGAGCAGGATTAAGGGTGGGGGAAAAATAGCACTTTCCACTCAGAAAAATAACACTTTCAACACAGATCAGAAGCCAGCAAATATAATCTAAATCAATTAAGCAAAAGCAATTAGAATGCTGTAGGACTTTGGAAATAAGTGCCAAAAATATACTTATCAATTTATATTTTGAGTTGTTTAGGTAGCACTCTCAGTCAGAACTCAATTAGATTCAAGCAATGAATTCAGAGGTAACAAACAGCGAATCTTAATTATGATATCAAGCCTTGAGACAATCAGACAAAACACACACGTTGTTTGGCCAGTGTTTAACAGAGCAGGGTTAAAAGTGAGGAAAAAATAGCACTTTCCACCAGAAAAATAACACTTTCCACAATGATCAGAAGCCAGCAAATGTGATTTAAATTAATCAAGCAAAAGCAATTTGAATACTGTAGAACTTTGGAAAGAATTGCCAAAATGTACTTTTTAATTTATATTTTAAGTTTTTTCAGTAGCACTCTCAGTCAGAATTCAATTAGCCTTAAGCAATGAATGCAGAGAAAACAAGCATGGAATCTTAATTATACTAGCAAGACTTGAGACAATCAGATAAAACACACAAGTTATTTGGCCAGTATTTAACAGATAAGGATTAAGGGTAGGGTAAAATAGCACTTTCCACTCAGTAAATTAACACAGTCAACACAGATCAGAAGCCAGAAAATAAGACCTAAATCAATCAAGCAAAAGCAATTACAATACTGTAGAACTTTGGAAAGAAGTGCCAAAAAATATACTTATGAATTTATATCTTGAGTTGTTTCAGTAGCACTCTCAGTTAGAACTCAATTAGATTCAAGCAATGAATGCAGGGGTAACAAACAGAGAATCATAATTATACTAGCAAGCCTTGAGACAATCAGGTAAAACACACAAGTTTTTGGCCAGTATTTAACAGAGTAGAATTAAGGGTGGGGGAAAATAGCACTTTCCACTCAGAAAAATAACACTTTCAACATAGATCAGAAGCCAGCTAATATGATTTAAATCAATCAAGCAAAAGCAATTAGAATACTGTAGGACTTTGGAAATTAGTGCCATAAAATATACTTATCAATTTATATTTTGAGTTGTTTTAGTAGCACTCTCATGTCAGAACTCATTTAGACTCAAGCAATGAATGCAGAGGTAACAAACTTGGAATCTTAATTATACTAGCAAGCCTTGAGACAATCAGATAAAGCACACAAGTTGTTTGGCCAGTATTTAACAGAGCAGGATTAAGGGTGGGGGAAAAATAGCACTTTCCACTCAGAAAAATAACACTTTCAACACAGATAAGAAGCCAGCAAATATGATCTAAATCAATTAAGCAAAAGCAATTAGAATACTGTAGGACTTTGGAAAGAAGTGCCAAAAAATATACTTATCAATTTATATTTTAAGTTTTGTCAGTAACACTCTCAGTCAGAACTCAATTACATTCAAGCAATGAATGCAGAGAAACAAACAGGGAATCTTAATTATACTAGCATGCCTTGAGACAATCAGATAAAATACACAAGCTGTTTGACCTGTATTTAACAGATCAGGATTAAGGGTAGGGGAAAAATAGCACTTTCCACTCAGAAAAATAACACTTTTAACACAGATCAGAAGCCAGAAAATATGATCTAAATCAATCAAGCAAAAGCAATTAGAATACTGTAGAACTTTGGAAAGAAGTGGTAAAAATATACTTATCAATTTATATTTTTGTGTTGTTTTAGTAGCACTCTCAGTCAGAACTCAATTAGATTCAAGCAATGAATGCAGAGGCAACAAACAGGGAATCTTAATTATACTAGCAAGCCTTGAGACAATGAGATAAAACACACAAGTTGCTTGGCCAGTATTTAACAGAGCAGGATTAAGGGTGGGGGAAAAATAGCACTTTCTACTCAGAAAAATAACACTTTCAACATAGATCAGAAGCCAGCAAATATGATTTAAATCAATCAAGCAAAAACAATAAGAATACTATAGAACTTTGGAAAAAGGTGCGAAAAAATATACTTATCAATTTATATTTTAAGTTGTTTCAGTAGCACTCCCAGTCATAACTCAATTAGATTCAAGCAATGAATGCAGAGGTAAAAAACATGGAATCTTAATTATACTAGCAAGCCTTGAGACAATCAGATAAAGCACACAAGTTGTTTGGCCAGTGTTTAACAGAGCAGGATTAAGGATGGGGGAAAAATAACACTTTCCACCAGAAAAATAACACTTTCAACAATGATCGGACGCCAGCAAATATGATCTAAATCAATCAAGCAAAAGAAATTTGAACACGGTAGAACTTTGGAAAGAATTGCCAAAATATACTTATTAATTTATATTGTATGTTTTTTCAGTAGCACTCTCAGTCAGAACTCAATTAGATTCAAGCAATGAATGCAGAGGTAACAAACAGGAATCTTAATTATACTAGTAAGACTTGAGACAATCAGATAAAACACACAAGTTGCTTGGCCAGTATTTAACAGAGCAGGAATAAGGGTGGGGGAAAAATAGCACTTTCCACTCAGAAAAATAACACTTTCAACACAGTTCAGAAGCCAGCAAATATGATCAAAATCAACTAAGCAAAAGCAATTAGAATACTGTAGGACATTGGAAAGAAGTGCCAAAATATATACTTATCAATTTATATTTTAAGTTTTGTCAGTAACACTCTCAGTCAGAACTCAATTACATTCAAGCAATGAATGCAGAGGGAACAAACAGGGAATCTTAATTATACTAGCAGGCCTTGAGACAATCAGATAAAATACACAAGTTGTTTGGCCGGTATTTAACAGATCAGGATTAAGGGTAGGGGAAAAATAGCACTTTCCACTCAGAAAAATAACACTTTCAACACAGATCAGAAGCCAGCAAATATGATCTAAATCAATAAAGCAAAAGCAATTAGAATACTGTAGAACTTTGGAAAGAAGTGGCAAAAAATATACATATGAATTTATATTTTGAGTTGTTTCAGTAGCACTCTCAGTCAGAACTCAATTAGATTCAAGCAATGAATTCAGAGGTAACAAACAGGGAATCTTAATTATGCTATCAAGCCTTGAGACAATCAGATAAAACACACATGTTGTTTGGCCAGTGTTTAACAGAGCAGGGTTAAGGGTGAGGAAAAAATAGCACTTTCCACCAGAAAAATAACACTTTCCACAATGATCAGAAGCCAGCAAATGTGATTTAAATCAATCAAGCAAAAGCAATTTGAATACTGTAGAACTTTGGAAAGAATTGCCAAAATGTACTTTTTCATTTATATTTTAAGTTTTTTCAGTAGCACTCTCAGTCAGAATTCAATTAGCCTTAAGCAATGAATGCAGAGATAACAAGCACGGAATCTTAATTTTACTAGCAAGACTTGAGACAATCAGATAAAACACACAAGTTATTTGGCCAGTATTTAACAGATCAGGATTAAGGGTAGGGAAAAATAGCACTTTCCACTCTGAAAAATAACACTTTCAACACAGATCAAAACCCAGCAAACATGATCTAAATCAATTTAGCAAAATCAACTGTAGGACTTTGTAAAGAAGTGCCAAAAAATATACTTATCAATTTATATTTTGAGTTGTTTCAGTAGCACTCTCAGTCAGAACTCAATTAGATTCAAGCAATGAATTCAGAGGTAACAAGCAGGCACCCTTAATTATACTAGCAAGCCTTGAGACAATCAGATAAAACACACAAGTTTTTTGGCCAGTATTTAACAGATCAGAATTAAGGGTAGGGAAAAATAGCACTTTCCACTCAGAAAAATAACACTTTCAAAACAGATCAAAAGCCAGAAAATATGATCTAAATCAATCAAGCAAAAGCAATTAGAATACTGTAGAACTTTGGAAAGAAGAGTCAAGAAATATACGTATCCAGTTATATTTTGAGTTGTTTCAGTAGCACTCTCAGTCAGAGAACTCAATTAGATTCAAGCAAGGAATGCAGAGGTAACAAACAGAGAATTGTTATTATACTAGCAAGCCTTGAGACAATCAGGTAAAACAAACAAGTTGTTTGGCCAGTATTTAACGGAGTAGGGTTAAGGGTCGGGGAAAAATCGCACTTTCCACTCAGAAAAATAATACTTTCAACACAGATCAGAAGCCAGCAAATATGATCTAAATCAATCAAGCAAAAGCAATTAGAATACTGTAGAACTTTGATAGAATTGCCAAAATATACTTATCAATTTATATTTTAAGTTTTTTCAGTAACACTCTCAGTCAGAACTCAATTAGATTCAAGCAATGAATGCAGATGTAACAAACAGGGAATCTTAATTATACTAGCAAGCCTTGTGACAATCAGAGAAAACACAAAAGTTGTTTAGCCAGTATTTAACAGAGCAGGATTAAGGGTGAGGAAAAATAGCACTTTCCACTCAGAAAAATAACACTTTCAACACAGATCAGAAGCCAGCAAATATGATCTAAATCAATTAAGCAAAAGCAATTAGAATGCTGTAGGACTTTGGAAATAAGTGCCAAAAATATACTTATCAATTTATATTTTGAGTTGTTTCAGTAGCACTCTCAGTCAGAACTCAATTAGATTCAAGCAATGAATTCAAAGGTAACAAACAGGGAATCTTAATTATGCTATCAAGCCTTGAGACAATCAGATAAAACACACACGTTGTTTGGCCAGTGTTTAACAGAGCAGGGTTAAGGGTGAGGAAAAAATAGCACTTTCCACCAGAAAAATAACACTTTCCACAATGATCAGAAGCCAGCAAATGTGATTTAAATCAATCAAGCAAAAGCAATTTGAATACTGTAGAACTTTGGAAAGAATTGCCAAAATGTACTTTTTAATTTATATTTTAAGTTTTTTCAGTAGCACTCTCAGTCAGAATTCAATTAGCCTTAAGCAATGAATGCAGAGATAACAAGCACGGAATCTTAATTATACTAGCAAGACTTGAGACAATCAGATAAAACACACAAGTTATTTGGCCAGTATTTAACAGATCAGGATTAAGGGTAGGGGAAAACAGCACTTTCCACTCAGGAAATTAACACTGTCAACACAGATCAGAAGCCAGAAAATATGATCTAAATCAATCAAGCAAAAGCAATTACAATACTGTAGAACTTTGCAAAGAAGTGCCAAAAAATATACTTATGAATTTATACCTTGAGTTGTTTCAGTAGCATTCTCAGTTAGAACTCAATTAGATTTGAGCAATGAATGCAGGGGTAACAAACAGAGAATCATAATTATACTAGCAAGCCTTGAGACAATCAGGTAAAACACACAAGTTTTTGGCCAGTATTTAACAGAGTAGAATTAAGGGTGGGGGAAAATATCACTTTTCACTCAGAAAAATAACACTTTCAACACAGATCAGAAGCCAGAAAATATGATCTAAATCAATAAAGCAAAAGCAATTAGAATACTGTAGAACTTTGGAAAGAAGTGGCAAAAAATATACTTATCAATTTATATTTTGAGTTGTTTCAGTAGCACTCTCAGTCAGAACTCAATTAGATTCAAGCAATGAATTCAGAGGTAACAAACAGGGAATCTTAATTATGCTATCAAGCCTTGAGACAATCAGATAAAACACACAAGTTGTTTGGCCAGTGTTTAACAGAGCAGGATTAAGGGTAGGGGAAAAATAGCACTTTCCACTCAGAAAAATAACACTTTCCACAATGATCAGAAGCCAGCAAATATGATTTAAATCAATCAAGCAAAAGCAATTTGAATACTGTAGAACTTTGGAAAAATTGCCAAAATGTACTTTTTAATTTATATTTTAAGTTTTTTCAGTAGCACTCTCAGTCAGAATTCAATTAGCCTTAAGCAATGAATGCAGAGATAACAAGCACGGAATCTTAATTATACTAGCAAGACTTGAGACAATCAGATAAAACACACAAGTTATTTGGCCAGTATTTAACAGATCAGGATTAAGGGTAGGGGAAAACAGCACTTTCCACTCAGGAAATTAACACTGTCAACACAGATCAGAAGCCAGAAAATATGATCTAAATCAATCAAGCAAAAGCAATTACAATACTGTAGAACTTTGGAAAGAAGTGCCAAAAAATATACTTATGAATTTATATCTTGAGTTGTTTCAGTAGCATTCTCAGTTAGAACTCAATTAGATTCAAGCAATGAATGCAGGGGTAAAAAACAGAGAATCATAATTATACTAGCAAGCCTTGAGACAATCAGGTAAAACACACAAGTTTTTGACCAGTATTTAACAGAGTAGGATTAAGGGTGGGGGAAAATAGCGCTTTTCACTCAGAAAAATAACACTTTTAACACAGATCAGAAGCCAGAAAATATGATCTAAATCAATAAAGCAAAAGCAATTAGAATACTGTAGAACTTTGGAAAGAAGTGGCAAAAAATATACTTATCAATTTATATTTTGAGTTGTTTCAGTAGCACTCTATGTCAGAACTCAATTAGATTCAAGCAATGAATTCAGAGGTAACAAACAGGGAATCTTAATTATGCTATCAAGCCTTGAGACAATCAGATAAAACACACACGTTGTTTGGCCAGTGTTTAACAGAGCAGGGTTAAGGGTGAGGAAAAAATAGCACTTTCCACCAGAAAAATAACACTTTCCACAATGATCAGAAGCCAGCAAATGTGATTTAAATCAATCAAGCAAAAGCAATTTGAATACTGTAGAACTTTGGAAAGAATTGCCAAAATGTACTTTTTAATTTATATTTTACATTTTTTCAGTAGCACTCTCAGTCAGAATTCAATTAGCCTTAAGCAATGAATGCAGAGATAACAAGCACGGAATCTTAATTTTACTAGCAAGACTTGAGACAATCAGATAAAACACACAAGTTATTTGGCCAGTATTTAACAGATCAGGATTAAGGGTAGGGGAAATAGCACTTTCCATCATGATTAACACTGTCAACACAGATCAGAAGCCAGAAAATATGATCAAAATCAACTAAGCAAAAGCAATTAGAATACTGTAGGACATTGGAAAGAAGTGCCAAAATATATACTTATCAATTTATATTTATAGTTGTTTCAGTAGCACTCTCAGTCAGAACTCAATTAGATTCAAGCAATGAATGCAGAGGCAACAAACAGGGAATCTTAATTATACTTACAAGCCTTGAGACAATCAGATAAAACACACAAGTTGCTTGGCCAGTATTTAACAGAGCAGGATTAAGAGTGGGGGAAAAATAGCACTTTCCACATAGAAAAATAACACTTTCAATGCAGATCAGAAGCCAGCAAATATGATCTAACTCAATTAAACAAAAGCAATTAGAAAACTGTAGAACTTTGGAAAGAAGTGCCAAAAAAATTATCAATTTATATTTTGAGTTGTTTCAGTAGCACTCTCAGTCAGAACTCAATTAGATTCAAGCAATGAATGCAGGGGTAACAGACAAAGAATCATAATTATACTAGCAAGCCTGGAGACAATCAGATAAAACACACAAGTTGTTTGACCAGTATTTAACAGAGCAGAATTAAGGGTGGGGGCAATTTAGCACTTTCCACTAAGAAAAATAACACTTTCAACATAGATCAGAAGCCAACTAATATGATTTAAATCAATTAAGCAAAAACAATTAGAATCCTGAAGGACTTTGGAAATAAGTGCCATAAAATAAACTTATGAATTTATAATTTGAGTTGTTTTAGTAGCACTCTCACGTCAGAACTCAATTAGATTCAAGCAATGAATGCAGAGGTAACAAACTGGGAATCTTAATTATACTAGCAAGCCTTGAGACAATCAGATAAAACACACAAGTTGTTTGGCCAGTATTTAACAGAGCAAGATTAAGGGTGGGGAAAAATAGCACTTTCCACTCAGAAAAATAGCACTTTCAACACAGATCAAAACCCAGCAAACATGATCTAAATCAATTAAGCAAAAGCAACTGTAGGACTTTGTAAAGAAGTGCCAAAAAATATACTTATCAATTTATATTTTGAGTTGTTTCAGTAGCACTCTCAGTCAGAATACAATTAGATTCAAGCAATGAATTCAGAGGTAACAAGCAGGCAATCTTAATTATACTAGCAAGCCTTGAGACAATCAGATAAAACACACAAGTTTTTTGGCCAGTATTGAACAGATCAGAATTAAGGGTAGAGGAAAAATAGCACTTTCCACTCAGAAAAATAACACATTCAAAACAAATCAAAAGCCAGAAAAATATGATCTAAATCAATCAAGCAAAAGAATTAGAATACTGTAGAACTTTGGAAAGAAGAATCAAAAATATATACTTATCAAGTTTTATTTTGAGTTGTTTTAGTAGCACTCTCTGTTAGACCTCAATTAGATTCAAGCAATGAATGCAGAGGTAACAAACATGGAATTGTAATTATACTAGCAAGCATTGAGACAATCAGATAAAATACACAAGTTTTTAGGCAGTATTTAACAGAGCAGGATTAAGAGTGGGGGAAAAATAGAACTTTTCACTGAGAAAAATAACCCTTTCAACAGAGATCGGACGCCAGCAAATATTACCTAACTCAATCAAGCAAAAGCAATTAGAATACTGTAGAACTTTGGAAGGAAGTGCCAAAAAATATACTTATCAAGTTATATTTTGAGTTGTTTCAGTAGCACTCTCAGTCAGAGAACTCAATTAGATTCAAGCAAGGAATGCAGAGGTAAAAAACAGAGAATTGCTATTATACTAGCAAGCCTTGAGACAATCAGGTAAAACAAACAAGTTGTTTGGCCAGTATTTAACAGAGTAGGGTTAAGGGTCGGGGAAAAATCGCACTTTCCACTCAGAAAAATAATACTTTCAACACAGATCAGAAGCCAGCAAATATGATCTAAATCAATCAAGCAAAAGCAATTAGAATACTGTAGAACTTTGATAGAATTGCCAAAATATACTTATCAATTTATATTTTAATTTTTTTCAGTAACACTCTCAGTCAGAACTCAATTAGATTCAAGCAATGAATGCATGTAACAAACAGGGAATCTTAATTATACTAGCAAGCCTTGAGACAATCAGACAAAACACACACATTTTTGGCCAGTATTTAACACTTCAGAATTAAGGGTAGGGGAAAAATAGCACTTTCCACTGAGAAAAATAACACTTTCAAAACAGATCAAAACCCAGAAAATATGATCTAAATCAATCAAGCAAAAGCAATTAGAATACTGTAGTACTTTGGAAAGAATAGTCAAAAAATATACCTATTCAGTTACATTTTGAGTTTTTTCAGTAGCACTCTCAGTTAGACCTCAATTAGATTCAAGCAATGAATGCAGAGGTAACAAGCAGGGAATCTTAATTATACTAGCAAGCCTTGAAACAATCAGGTAAAACCTTTAGTTATGTACTTACCATAACTTTAGATGTTTGGGATCCATCTCGCCTACATTCTGTACTGATGGATCGACTCTGACTCGGCACGCTATACTATAGAGCGAAGTCTCTTATTGGCTGAGCTATTCTACATCCCAGGATGCACCACCACTGCTTCCCCAGATCTTGTTTGTCCGCACACATGCACACATACATAGACTGTTGATATAATATTGCCAGGTGTTTCAAGATGAAACGGCTAAACTTGAACCGTCCGGTCTCTTCTGATCTCCAAGACAGGGGGAAGGAGGGTGGGTTATTAGGAATGTAGGCGAGATGGATCCCAAACATCTAAAGTTATGGTAAGTACATAACTAAAAGATGTTATGTGATCCTATCTCGCCTACATTCTGTACTGATGGGACAGCATCCCTAGCACCTGATTCCTGGGTGGCTCATTGGAAAACACTCCTGAGAACTGTGGAACCAAAGGAAGCTCGCCCTCGAGATGCCACGTCCAATTTGTAATGAGAAATGAAGGTGTGAGGAGAAGACCAGATAGCCACAGCACAAATGTCACTAATGGCAAGCTTAGAATGAAAGGCTGTCGAAGTAGCCATAGCCCTTGTAGAATGAGCTTTCACTGTAAGATCTTTATTAGAAAGGAAGTAAGTATGGCTGATACAGTCCCTGATCCATTTGGCAATAGTGACCTTCGTGATGGCTTTGCCCAATTTATTGTCCGAAAAGGACACAAACAACTGATCTGTTTTCCGTGTTTGGTGCGTCCTATCTAAATAGAAACGCAATTGCCTGTGAACATCCAATGTGTGGAAGATGTATTCTGCTCTGTTTGTGTACTTTGGGAAGAAAGATGGAAGTTCCAATGACTGTTGCAGACAAAAACTAGAACAAACCTTAGGAACAAAGGATGGATTAGGCCTGAGGGATACTCTATCCTTGTGAAAAACCAGGTACGGTGGTTTGACACATAGGGCTTGAAGTTCCAAAACTCTTCTGGCTGATGTAATTGCCACTAAAAAAGCAGTCTTCCAAGAAAGAAATTTCAAGTCACAAGTTGCTGCCGGTTCGAAGGGGGAAGAAGTCAAAGCACCTAATACCAAATTAAGATCCCACGGTGGAGCAGGATGAGAAATCGTGGTCGTAGCAGCCCAGCACCTTTCATGAAGGCTTTACACAACTTATTGCTCATCAAAGGTGGGTCTATACTTTCAGGAAAATTGGAAATGGCTGTCAATTGAACCTTGTTGGTAGAGACCGAAGAACCTTGATTGAATAGAGAAGCTAAAAACTTCAGAACCTCTGACACCAGGGCAGTAATGGGATCTAATCCCCGGAGTTGGGCCCAAATAGTGAATCTCTTCCATTTGCTGTTATACATTTTTTTAGTAGAAGTCTTGTGGGCCGAGGACAAGATATGTATGACTTCAAGGTCCAAAGCAAAGTTCCTGACTATGGTCGGAAGAGGAGGAGCCAAGCTGTTAACCTCAATGAGTGAAGGGACTGATGATGTTGTCCCGACTGGTGGATCAAGAGGTCTGGAACCTGGTTCAGGAACCATCCTGTGCATATTTCCAAAGAAAGGGCAACCAGACTTGACGAGGCCAGTATGGGGCAACTAAAATCATCTTGCTTTGCAAGTGAATCACCTTCTGGATCACCCTGGGAAGAAGGGGAACCAGTGGAAAGGCGTACAGTAGGCCGGTGGGCCAAGCTTGGACTAGGGCATCCTTGGGAATATCCCCCGGAACTGGGGTGAGAGAGAAGAACTGTTGGCATTTCGTGTTGAGGGGAGTTGCAAAAAGGTTGCAACAAGGAGTTCCCCATCTTCTGAAAATCTGAGTTGCCACTCTGTTGTTCAGAGACCACTCGTGAGGGGAGAGAATAGTTCTGCTCAGTCTGTCGGCTATCACATTGGATCTCCTCGGAATGTGTGTTGCTACCAGAAAACGTTTGGTTGCAATCGCCCAATCCCATACTTTCATGGCCTCTCTGCAAAGGGGGTAGGACCTGGTCCCTCCCTGCTTGTTCAGGTGCCAGACTACTGACATGTTGTCAGACTGAATGGCAATCATGCCCTGGGGGAGGTAACTGTGTAGTGCTTGTAGCGATAGAAGCACTGCCCTCATTTCCAGTATGTTGATGTGGAGGAGACTCTCATCGGAATGCCACTTGCCTTGGACTGACCTGCTCAGGTAATGTCCCCCCCACCCCGTCTGGAAGGCGTCCATAGTCAAAGTGGCAAGTGGAAGTGGTGGAACGAAGGGTCGACCCTGATCCAGGTTGGAGGAAAGAAGCCACCAACAAAGGTCCTGTTTGCACGTGTCCATGATCAGAATGAGGTGACTTAGAGGGAGATCCTGATAAGACCACTGGACTGACAGGAGCCACTGGAGAATCCTCATATCTAATCTTGCCAAGGGGACTAGGAGAACGGTGGCCGACATGGAACCTAGAAGTTGTAGGACCATCCTGGCTGGGGTTCGGCGTTTGAGGAGCAAGGCTCGAACTTGAGCCTGTAATATTTCTATCCTCTCTGTAGGAAGATAGACCCACATTTGCT
>NW_025051150.1:7500-12029 GCF_019279795.1 Protopterus annectens | reverse complement strand
TCAGCCAATTACATGAATAAAACTTTAAAAAACAAGGCCTAAGCAATATATGCCGAAGATGGATTGCCTCAAAACCTTACTGTTATATTCCATCCCAGACTTCTAAGAGGTGATTTGTGTCTAGCATACAAGGCATCCTCCAGCCCATTACTGATAGACTTACTTCACATCCCCAAGTAAAATGATATCAGGAATAATCAATCCAGGGACCTAAACGTCTTCTGCAGAATTAAAAGACTGGTTTGGTGGGACAGGTATACCTCACACAGCATATCACTACTCTGGAGCAAACACTCCCCATCCATGTGAGACAAAATTCATCATTAACCACACTCAAGCATTACTTGGATTAATAGATGGGAAATAGGGAATTTACCCCAGGAGTCCCTGGATTTATCACTTTTCACAAGTCCCTTCAAATATCAGTGTTTTTATCTAGTAATTATCACTAGAGCAATATAAAGATAGATCTTGGAAAGGGTCAGGCGAATATAAACACCAATGGGATAGGTTAATTTTAAGCTCCAAATGGGATAATTGGCTAAGTTTAAAATAGCCTGAAAGGGCAGTTAGCCTGGTACTAACCCATGAACCTGTAAACTTAGTCTTTACTTATTAATGTAAATGAAGTGCAAGTCGTTATCAAAGGTTTGCATGCATTGATGGATTTTTCTGTACATTATATTTTGAAAGTTAATAAATAAATGCAAAAAAAGAAAAAAAAACTATTAAGAGATGATGGTGGGATATGGGGACTGATAGCAGGATTACTGGATAATGTGATCAACATAGTACTGCCTGTGATATTATTACTGGGATTAACAGAGTTGAAGGGTTGCTTTGGGATTAGTTGAGATAGAATTGTATGCATCGAGTAAAGAAATTACAGATCTTTTAGAAATATTTTGCTGATAACACAAAGTTTACTTACAAATACCTGTCTACTTTTCAAGTTCACAGTTGAAAAAAAAACTGCCTGCAACTGAGATATTAGTTTAAACTGGGAAAACTGTACATTAAATCCCACTTTGGAGAATGAATGCTCTCCAGCAGGGTGTCAACTGACAGATCATGCCCACTGAAAAATAAGTCTGACACTTCATGGCAGTATATTAAGTTGCCGTGAAGCTTGGACAGAAAAAAAATGCAAATAGCCAAAATTTTTTATGCTTGCTAAACAGAGTTCTGTTGTTAAGCGAGTGTAAAATTAAAAAAAAAATGAAGTGAATGAAGAAAAAAAAGAATGAGTATGTTAGAGAAAGAGCGAGTATAAGTGAGACAGAGTGAGATAGAACTCGTCCTAACATATTACACCTGCAACAAGCAGTTCATTGGGACTCATTCTGTAAACAGTAAGAGTTCTGAAACTCTAATGTCCGTCACTATTAACTGAATATAAATATCACTGACTGCCAAAAAAAATCCACACTGCTTGACTGTGAGCTTCAATTTGCATTCCTGAACTATAACAAGTATGAAACTTTAACATCTTTCATTACTGACTGACTATAATCCTCAGTGCCTTATTAAAATAAAAAAAGCAGAAATTGATCAGCTGCCTGCATCAGCATGCAGTTTCTGTACAGTATGAAGTACGACACTCTAATGTCTGCCATTTTTGACTATAATCAGCAATGAATTATCTGAAAAACAAACTATTAAAATGGTCAAGATAAAACAAGGAACATACAGATCAAGTGTGTGCAGTGTCATGTACTTTCAAACAATAGGAAGTATGAAACTGGCATTACTGACTGACTTCAATCCTCAATGATTAATGTGTATTGTCGCACTCAACAACTTATCTCTTAGCACTATCCCATGTGGCACATAAATTGCTGATTAGCATTTTCACATGACTGCAAATATTTTTTCCTCTAACATTTATTAAATTTCAGCACTCTTTAAATTTAGTTTTTCCTACATTGATGCTACTGAAAGTTAAAGATGATCTTCAAACTCAGTGCTATCAACTCAGTAAAAAGATGAAATCTGTCCATAGGCCCTTAGCTGATGTCACTGAAGTTATATATATTTTATATGTATATATATATATATATATATATATATATATATATATATATATGTGTGTGTTATATATTTATTCTGGATACTGGCTAAGGCTCTTGCTGCCCCTATAGCGCCTTTTTTAGGCAAGGTTCAAATAACAATTTCACCACCGTAACAGGAGCAGGCAAGCAAAAACTGAGGGTAATGCTACTCAATGCTAGAAGTCTAAATCTCAAAATGCACTCACTCGAGGCAGTCCTTAAAATGGAGAACATTGATATCTGTGCAGTGACTGAGACCTGGTTCAAGGCTCCAGAGAGCACCCCTGCACTACCAGGCTATAACTCACACCACACTTTTCGGCCATGTAACCTGGACCGAAACACCAAAGGCGGAGGTGTGTCCATATTCATTAAGGATATCCACACCTCCAGGCTAGTTGCTCAGCATAATGCATCCGAGGTTATCCAAGTGCAACTAACTCTGGGCAAAACTGCAATCCAAATTGTAGCTTGCTACAGATCCCCCACCATGCCCCAGGATTCCCACTCCATTTTTCTTGATGTACTGGAAAATATTAGGGTTCAACCAAACACCCTAATAATGGGCGACTTCAACTACCCCACCATTAACTGGGAAAACTACTCGTGTACCAACTCCTTAGCTCAACGCTTTTTGGAATTCATAAACTCCAATGCCTTGGATCACCTTATCCACACACCCACCAGGGGCAACAATATCCTAGACCTAGTCATTACCAACATGAGTGACTGGTGTTCCACACCTGAAGTCAACTCCTATTTGGTCCGATCTCACCATAAGCTAATCACTCTTGATATCCACATCCCAACCCACTCCCTATTAAGGAAACCACGGTAACAAATTTCTCCAAAGCCAACTTCATGCTTCTTAAGACAGAAGTGATGAACTTCATGACACCCATGCAGATGGACAATACAGTTACAACTGCTGAATCCTACACAAATACACTCTATAAGCCCTTACACGAGTGCATGGATCATGCTATCCCAACAGAACCAAGACGCTATCATCCAGAAAAAGGAAGCCAATCTGGTGGTCCCCTGCCATAAACAAACTGTACAACAGAAGGAAGAAACTGTTGCAAAAGAGAGTAAAATCCCATGTGTGGAGGAGCTCCCTGGTCAGCCTGAGTAAGAAGCTGAGATCCCTTATAAGATCCTCCAAAGCTAGCTACAAAAACAAAATTGCCACTAATTCTAAGGACAACCACAAAGCATTATATAGCTATGTCGAGAATCTTGATGGCAACACCCAGATCTGCTCTGAGTTACAGCACAAAGGCATGAAAATTACAGAACCAACTGATATTGCCAACATCCTAGCAGATAGGTTCAGTGCTAACTTTACCCCCCACCCCCTAAAGGGCCCATATCTATACAGGAAGAATGCAGAGTCCCTGTAATCACAACTATGCAGGTAAAAGCTGCACTCTTTAAAGTCAAAAACACAGCATCCATGGGACCGGACAACATCCCAGGCTGCATTTTACATGAACTTCAGAAAGAACTGGCTCCCCACTTAAGCACCATGTTCAATAATAGCCTCGCATCAGGCTTTGTGCCGACTAAATGGCGCACTGCAACAGTTATCCCAATCCACAAAGGGGGAGCCACCACTGATCCCAGGAACTATCAACCTATTAGCCTGATGAGCCTGGTCTGCAAGGCCATGGAATGTATCATCATGGAACTCATAAACAAAGACATTGGTAACCTCAAACTCTGGATCCCACCCAGTTCGGGTTTGTGAAAGGCAGATCATGCCTCCTGAACCTGATCGACTTCTTTGAGGCAGTCACCAAAGCAGTAGATGAGGGTAAGGTGGTTCACACAGCCTATCTTGACGTCGCCAAGGCTTTCAACACCATCCCCCATTCTGGAATTATAGCTAAACTCACTAAACTAGGTATAAATCCCTACATCACAAGATGGGTTGCCAGCTGGCTCACTGACAGAACTCACACTGTAAACGTTGCAGACTCCAAATCTGACCTCAAAGCAGTGACAAGTGGAGTACCACAGGGTTCCGTCTTGGGACCTCTCCTGTTTGGTATCTACTTCTCTGAAGTACAGGCTAACACAGAAGGCCTCTGGTTAATGCAGATTGCAGATGACTGCAAACTAGGAGCCATAGTCAAGTCCTCAAATGATGTGGACATCCTACAGAAGGGCTTCATTAGACAGATGCCTGGTGTCAGAGCCATGGCCTCAAGCTCAATGCCAAAAAGTTCAGTGTCATCCCCTTTGGTAGAAACTCTGTACCCATGAACTATCACATAGGCAGCAATTTACTTAACAACGAATGTGTGATAAGAGACACTAGGTCCCAGGTGGAGAGTAGTCTCTCCTTTGATACTCACATCGCCACAGTAGTCAGGAAGTCTTTCTATGTGGCACACCTCATCATAAAAGGGTTCTCATCCAGGAAAAAAGAGGTCATTGTTCCCCTCTACTTGACACTCATTAGACCCATTATAG
>NW_025051150.1:0-2500 GCF_019279795.1 Protopterus annectens | reverse complement strand
TGGCATTAAATATACTGATCCAAAGGATATTGCCAATATCCTGGCAGATCAATTCAGTGCCAACTTCACCCCCCTCTCACCCCCTAAATGGCCCATCTCAATACCGGAAGATTGCCAAATTCCAGTAATAACGGCCACACAGGTACAAAACGCACTCTCTAAAGCCAAGAATACAGCATCCATGGGACCAGATGACATCCCGGGCTGTGTACTACATGAACTGCAATATGAACTGGCACCTCACCTAAGTGTCATGTTTAATCATAGCCTCACCTCAGGTTTCGTGCCCACTGAGTGGCGCAGAGCTACAGTTATCCCAATCCACAAGGGGGGATCCACCTTGGATCCCGGAAACTACCGTCCCATCAGTCTGACAAGCCTTATCTGCAAGGCCATGGAGCGTATTATCATGGAACTTATAAACAAAGACATTGGCAACCTTCAAACACTGGACCCCACCCAATTTGGGTTTGTGAAGGGCCGATCTTGTCTCCTGAACCTGATTGACTTCTTTGAATCAGTCTCCAGAGCCATGGACAAGGGTAAGGTGGTCCACACAGCCTATCTAGACCTTGCCAAGGCCTTTGACACCATCCCCCACTCTGGAATCATAGATAAACTTACTAAGTTGGGCATTAATCCCTATGTCACCCAATGGGGTGCTAAATGGCTTACTGATAGAACCCACACTGTAAAAGTAGCTGACTCCAAATCCAGCTCCAGACAAGTGACAAGTGGAGTACCTCAGGGTTCAGTCCTGGGGCTGCTCTTGTTTGGCATCTACTTCTCTGAAGTACAGGTCAACACTAAGGGACTCTGGCTAACAAAGTTTGCAGATGACTGCAAACTGGGAGCCATTATTGAATCCCCAAATGATGTGGATACTCTACAAAAGGGCCTTACAGAAACAGATGCTTGGTGTCAGAGCCATGGGCTCAAGCTCAATGCCAAGAAATGTATTGTTATCCCCTTTGGGAAAAAACATGTATCCATGAATTACCATATAGGTGGCAGTACACCAAACACAGAAAGTGTGATAAAAGACTTAGGGAGACAGGTGGACAGTGGTCTCACCTTCGATAACCACATCGCCACAACAGTCAGGAAATCCTTCTATGTGGCACACCTCATCACGAGGGGTTTTCATCCAGAAAAAAGGAGGTCATTGTCCCACTGTACTCATCCCTCATTAGACCCATTATAGAATACAACGCCCCATTTGGTATGTACCTCTCAAGACATCTGCAACAACTGGAAAGGCCTCAGAAATACCTCACTAAAAGAATCACAGGCCTAAAGCAGATGCCCTACGCTGACCGCCTTAAAAAACTCCAGCTATACTTTGTCGCATATTGTCTACTCAGAGGCGATCTCTGCTTAACATACAAGGCCATGTCAAACCCAGAGCTGTTGGACATGCTACACTTAAAGAAATCCCAATCCCTCAGAGCTACACGCTCCAGGGATCTAAACCTTGTCATCACAATAAACAAAACATGCTGGAGGGATAGGTTCCTGACCCAGAGACTCCCCAGACTCTGGAACAGATTGCCCATACATGTCAAGCAGAGTGCCTCTTTGGACCTCTTCAAGAGGAACCTTGACGATTGGATGGGAGAAAGGAAATTCACCCCAGGGATCACATCAGTCGCCCTGCTAGACAGGGGTCCAGGAAAGTAAATAATGTGGGAAGAAATAGCCAGGGAATTGTTATGGCTAGGCTTGCATAGGCCCTAGGGCTGATAGCCTAGTACCAACCTATGAACCTATGAACCTAGTGGCAAGGTTAGGGTTAAACTTAGTGTTAGCATGCATTACATGGTATGATGGATGAGAAGACCCCTGCAACACTTTACTAATAATCCTGCTCCTGCCCCTAATTCCAACTCATGACCTTACCTTAGAAAAAAAAAAACATTGCTTTAACACTACCACTAGTATCAGAAATTGTGTCTAATATTTGTGAGAGGTTTTTGGACTGACTGAAAAAGGAAACAGTTTTGGTTTAATTTTCTGACCAATTTTGACTGTCTCTTTGATAGAGTTAGTTTTAATCACCAAATAATAAAGTGTCTATATAAATGTCATTGTTGCCATCAACCCCCATTTTCCATTTTTATATGGGTTGGGGGTGTCAGATCAATATAAGTCAATATGACCAAATCAACAAGAGCTGATGTTTACACATCTGGGTGTCAATATGAGTATAAATATTGTAAACAGTGTTGTATTTGTGTTATTATATATCTAAATATGGGTTCATGTTAGTACATCGACAACTTAGTATATTGACAACCACTTCACCGATATATGAAATAATCGAAACCGCAAATCACGGACATTTAACAGGTAAGAGTTTAAATTTCGCTAATCATGCCTACCATGTTTTAGTAAGTATGGCAGTGTTATGCATGTGTGGTAGGCATGATTAGCGAAATTTAAACTCTTACCTGTTAAATGTCCGTGATTTGCGGTTTCGATTATTTCATATGTCGGTGAA
>NW_025051149.1:0-13738 GCF_019279795.1 Protopterus annectens | reverse complement strand
TAACAATAAAAAAAAATGTACATTAATGTATTAAATAACTAATGCTATTGTAATTCATATAGATTCTATGCAGGGATAACACAACATTTGAGAAGTGATGCTAAAAACATTTATATTTCATTAGTAAAACACGTAAAGGTAATCTGATAATAGGCAGAGATTTTAATTGTATTTTAGATAACTCAGAGACTATCAATAAAAGAAACCTAAGTCTTAAGTCTATAGCAAAATTTCTTATAAAATGGAGTGAAAATCATAATCTAATCAACATATTCAAATTTAAAGAAAATAATTCACTATTATTTTCCCATCAAAATCATAGATTTAGTACCCAAACATGAATAGACAAAATTTAAGTATCACAAGAGCTAAATACAAAAAAAAAAAAATTCTTAATAACCCCATGTCCCTTGTCAGATCATAATTCCCTTATTCTCAAATTTCAAGTGAACTTTAAAAAATTAACACACATAACAAGAATACCAGCTTATATCACAAAATTAAAAAAAAAAAAACATGGCTAGTTTCAGAACTATAATTTTTTTTGGATACCAACTATACTGAAGAGATAAACATAGTCTTAATATGGGATACTCTGAAAGCCTATATATACATATATATATATATATATATATATATATATATATATATATATATATATATGGTAAAACCCTTACAAGGTTCATAAACAAAACAAAAGAATGGGAATCTGAATTATACAACATACAAAACAACTTATAAACATCAATAACAATGAATCAACAAATTATTCTATTAATAAAAGGACAATTGAATAGCTGAACAAAAAATGTAATGAAATCCTAATTCATAAAATTAATTTGGCATTAGAAAAACTCAAACTAAATTCATATTCTATAACACCAAGACACTTGCATAATTTATCCATAAGAATCAAAAGATGATCTAGATTAAATAACATCACTAACATCATCCATTAAGGGAAAAAGAATAAAAAAGCAGTGGATATAAGTGAAATTTGTGATGCTTTTAAACATCATTATGCAGAACATTATGGAACTAGCAAAACACATATCAGTTTCTCAAATTTAGAGCTAAACTTCCCCAAAGTCATGAAAATACCAGAAAAATTAAAGTTAGATGTTCAAAAAAATTACACATAAAGAAGTTACTGAAAGTATTAAGGAAAGTAAGTGGAATAAAGCCCCGGGAATTCATAGGTTCATAGGTTGGTACTAGGCTATCAGCCCTAGGGCCTATACAAGCCTAGCCATAACAATTCCCTGGCTATTTCTTCTCACACTATTTACTTCCCTGAACCCCTGTCTAGCAGGGTGACTGACATGATCCCTGGGGTGAATTTCCTTTCTCCCATCCAATCATCAAGGATCCATTTGAAGAGGGCCAAAGAGGTGCTCTGCTTGACATGTATGGGCAGTCTATTCCAGAGTCTGTGGAGTCTCTGGGTCAGGAACCTATCCCTCCAGCATGTTTTGTTTATTGTGATGACAATGTTTAGATCCCTGGAGTGTGTAGCTCTCAGGGATTGAAATTACTTTAAGTGTAGTATGTCCAACAGCTCTGGGTTTGACATGGCCTTGCATGTTAAGCAGAGATCGCCTTGGAGTAGGCAATATGCGACAGAGTATAGCTGAAGTTTTTTAAGGTGGTCAGCATAGGGCATCTGCTTTAGGCCTGTGATTCTTTTAGTGAGGTATTTCTGTGGCCTTTTGATGGTATTATAATAGAATTATATAACATTTTTTCAAACATCCGTAACCTCAATTTTTCATAAAACTTTACTTGAAATTCAAACACAAAACATACTACCACCCTCACGGAGATACTCACTAATCACACCTATTATAAAAGAAAATAAAGATCCCACACAATGTAACTGTTATAGACCAAAATCTCTACTTAATAATGATTATAACATTTTTATGTATATCTTAGTTAATAGAATTATAAAATCCTTGATCCTCATCATAAATGAAGATCAAACAGGTTTTATGCATAACAGATGCACTTATGATAACATTAAAAGAGTATTAACCCTTACAGATATCTTAAATATGGAAATCATGAAGCTCTAATAACAGCATTAGACATAGAAAAAGTTTTTGATTCACTAAACTGGGAATATCTACTTAAAGCATTAGCACTTTATGAATTTCCTCACTCCTTTATTTCATTAATAAAAAGTATTTACAAAAACAACTTAACATATGTAAAACTAGGATCATTTACCTCTAAACCTATAGTACTCACAAAAGGAACACAGCAAGGCTCTCCCATGTATCCTATTTTATTTGCACTAGCTATTGAATTATTTACCTCTTCAATTCACCCCAATACTAAAATAAAAGGTATCAATATATATATATATATATATATATATATATATATATATATAGAGAGAGAGAGAGAGACAATATAACTATAAAATTATGTTATTTGCATATGACATACTTCTTACATTATCCACCTCAAAAGAATCTATAAAAGAATTAGATGAACAGGTAGACACATATTACTTAATTTCAGTTCTTCACTTCAGCAAAACAAAATCTAACTTCTTAATATTGAACAAAAACAATGACTTTCTAGTAGATGGAAATCATATAATGGGTAAGCAAGTTTCCACTCTAAATTATTTAGGCATTATACTATGTTAAAATGTAAACATATAGAAGAAACCCTAACTATAAATTACAATAATATCATAAATACTATGAAAGCCTATATAGTAAATTGGAACAAAATATATTTAACTTTTGAAGATAGATTACAAATAATTAAAATGATATTAATGCCGAAAATTTTATATATAGCACAAGCTATCCCCAAGATACCAGAAAAACATTTTCTAAAAGAAATAAATACACTTTTATTAAAATTTCTCTGGTATCCTAATAAAAATAGAGTAGCCTTCATACATCATATCATGCCATGGGATCAAGGAGGAATCAATTTTCCAGATATTGAGACCTACATAAAAGCTTCTATATTCAGAATAATCATAAATTGGATTGATCCAAATTATTCTTCCAATTGGAAAACCTTACATACTACTATTTATTCAAATGAAAATTCCATAATAAAAAAAACATATGTTAGATAATCAAATTAATAAACCATGGCACATTTTATGCATAAGAATTCAATATAATATAGTAAAACCTACTAAACTAAAACTTACAAATTACATCTTTACCATATTAGAAAATGTGTCATTGCCAACACAGAAATATAGACTTGGATGGACTTAATAATTCCTTTTAGTTCCACAAAAAACTTCCTTAATAAGATACATAAGAATGTCTTTACCACATGGGAAACAAAAAAACTTTATTTTTGGTGCACTATATTAATAATCAAAAGATTGTTGACAGTCAACAGATAATAAGTACATATGACCTTTCACCTTCTGATTGGCTAGTTTTTCAAAGTGTACTGATATATTCACAAGATCTATGCAGAATAATAAATAATTCTTCTTTTAAAATCAGACCAAAATTTATAAAATAGACAAGATTATATATAAAAACCACAATTGGAAAAATATAACCTCAAAATTATACAAATTATTAATAAAATATAAAGTTAAAACTCAACAAAACTATTGGAATTTTATCACCAAAGGACGTTCAATAAATCTATCCATGGAAAGGAAAACAAAATCTATTGCATTCTATTAAATCAACATCTAACACAATTTTAGAGAATATATGCATGGTAATTTCTGCATAGATCATTTTATACACCAAATAAACTAGCCAAACATGGCTCTTCCAACAATGTTATCTGTTGTAGATGCCTACAAACATGTAAAGTAGACTGGGTACACATTTTCTATGATTGTATTAAAGTAAAAAAAATATTGGGAAGATATTGGTAAGTTCTTACAAGCCATATTCACAGATACATTTATTTTAACTAAAACTTTAATTTAATGAATATTAATAATAAAAATTAAATGAATAAAAAAGATCTATACTTATTATGGACTATACTAGCCTTTGCTAGGAAGTGCATCACTAGAAAATGGAACTCCATCTCTGAACCATCTTTTGAAGAATTTTTAAGACTATTGAATGAAACAGCAATGATGGAGGTCAAAGTCAAGGAACTAAGGATTACTCCTATAACATGGACTAACAACCCATGGAAGAAGATATCCCTTATTGAGACATTAAAAATGAACTCAGACTTTTCTTGTAGAAGGGAAAAAGAGGAAGAAAAATATTTGTTTAAATATCACACAAATTTAACTCAGATTGGTTTATCTTATAATCTAACTTCAGGTCAATTGTAAATAATGTATACAGTTTGTTATTCTGCTTGAATTATTAGATAAATATTAATTAAGCTATTTATAATATTTTGAGGAAAATCAATAAAAATGTTTGAGAAAAAAATGGGAGAACCATATAATAGAGAGGGGGTAGGTATGTAGTGGCAAGAGTGACTCTGTTGTATACAGTAAGGAATTTTTTGTCTCTACATAACATTGCTACATTTTTGTGAGTTTTTTTGTAAATATATTTTATATGTGTATGTCATATTTGAGGTTGTCATATGTTGTAACCCCTAGCAGTTTTGTATGTGGAATTATTTCAGGCATCACATTATTTAGGGATTAAAGTTATTTTTCTCATGAGTAAGTGATTTGGGAAAAAAATATTTTTTTTTTTGTTTAAAAAAGAGTTGGTGGTTACAAATCCAGACTTAAAGGCACGTGCAATCTTTTCTAAATTTTCTAGATTATCTGAGAGGCATTTGGAATCATCTGCATACTGTACAAGGGAAGCTTGTTGTATATAAGCTTGAAGATGGTTTATAAATATTTTAGACAGAAGACCAATGGAAGAGTCTTGTGGTACAGCTGCCATGCTGGGTAGATAAGGTGAGAGAACAGAAATCCATTTGACAGCCTGGTAGTGTTCTGACAATTGCACTACTGAACAGTAGGTTTTGAGATACTTTCTGTGGGCAGCTGCAAGAGTTTTTCTTTCTATTTTTTTTTTTTTTTGTATATGAGACAAAGAGTTAAATGCTTTTGATAAGTCTGAGAATAAGGAAGGTATGAATGTATTTCTATCCCTGGATTTCTTTACGTTATCTGTAAAAGTTAGGAGGACAATTGAGCTATGGATAAGACTAAAATCATGTTGAATATTATAGCAATAGCCCATGGTTGGGTGTGGGTAATGCTGAATTTACCCACAGTTGGAGTGGTTTGATCACGAGGCTGAAGCCCAAGTGACCAAATCACTCCAACTGTGGGTAAATTCAGCATAACCCACACCCAGCCTTCAGCTATTGTCATTATACAATAACAGTATTTAAGAAAAATACTTTTCTTAAATGTGTTTGTATAATTGTGTTGTGGCGTTCTTCCATTTATCCTGGTATTTTCTTGATGTACTGTGCATGCATATGAGACTTACATTCTCACACGTATGCAGTAAATCAGTGCTTTGGAAAGGAAGCAACAGAGAAAAAGTTTGAAATATGGACAGCTCAGAGGTACAAGACAGACAGGGCAGATATGCAAGGATAATCAGGTACATCTCTTTAGTTTTGCAGAACATACCAGATTTTCCTTATATTTTCTCTGTCATGTCTCACTAGTACCGCTGAAATGTCTGGATTTAAAACTTAAAAAAAAATCTAGAAAACTGGAAAGGTCCACAGTATATATTAATAGAAGTCAGAGTGACCAGACTTTTTCCTATTCATATATGGTCGATTTACAACCGGCACACTGATTGGGCTGACCAATCAGTGTACACATTTTTGAATGTAAATGGCCTGCCACTGTATAAAGGTTTTTAACTGTCACTTTAAGAAATGCTGGAGTAGTTTTTATGCATGCATTTTTCCAGTATTTTTGAGAAGGAGGGTAAGATGGCAATGGATCTGAAATTAGAAATCTTAGTAAAAGTTCCACCTTTGTGGAGAGGGATGGTTATGGCATTTTTTCCAGATGGTACAAATATAGGATTCCTGTAGTGACCTATTTGTAAGGCTAGAGACTGGATATGCAATGGTGTTAACAGCAGTTTTTAGGTATTCTGTAAGAAGGTTATCTGCCGAGGATGAGTAGAGTTTAAGTTTTTATAGTATTTTTTTTGTTATGAAGGAGGTTGAAACTGGTTTTAGTATGAGGGTGGGGGTATTACTGGATGGGGTAGATATGAGTCAGGGGAGTCAGAAAAGGATTAATTGGTCAGGACAGCTATGCTGTCAATGAAGTACATATTAAACTTGGTGGTTATTTCTAAAGGGGGGTTACTGGGACAAGGGTTAAGGGCATTGTTAGTTCCTGGGTGTAAAATCTGTTTAATGGATGACCAGAATTTCTTTGGGTTATATCTGTGGTTATTATATCAGAATAGCATTGTTTCTTAACAAAGTTGACTTGCTTTTAAAGTGCTGTAGGTTTTGTGGAGTTGTACATTTCTGCCCCTCTTTTCTTATCTTCTCTCTATTTTGCATCGGACTTCTATTCTGATCAGTAAGCCAAAGTGCAAAGTTAGATTTTGCTCACTTCCTATGTAGTGGTGCATGCTTATTTATGATGCTTAAAAAGTTGAATTGAACTTCTCTACTGCCTCAGTTAGTGGCAAGGCTTTTAGAATACTCCAGTTAGTTCTGTTCAGAGCAGCTAAAGTGAATGAGATACTAAAAATATTTTTGTGCACTTGTTGTTTGGTATGATGAGTAATTCATATGACAGCATCAATGGGATAGTGATCACCAAAGGACTCAAGAAGGGTTTCTGAAGCAGTGTATTGCAAGGATCAGTGGCTGGTATTCAGTCAAAAATAAGATTAGTGTCTAGGAAAGTAATAAGCTGTCATAAGCCATGAAGGATGATGTTAGAAGATGAATATTTAGAAGTGAAAGTACTCCAGTTTATGCTGACATCACTTAGAATGACTGTTTCATTGATAATATTGTGTGACATCTAGTAAGGGATGTCTTCAAGGGTGGATATATCGCTTCCAGAAGAGTTATGTAGAACATTTATAAAAAAGAAGTTGATGGTCATTTAATTTAATGTAGGGGAATTGAATATGGGTAACATTTTTGTAAGAGAACAAACTTTGTACGTTAAGGTAGAGGATAGCTACCCCTCCATTTTTTTTTTTGTTTTGTTTAGCAGGTCATCTCTAATGATGCAGTATCCTGATGAAGAATTTCTAAGTCCTTTGTATGAGGTTTTAGTCATGTCTCTGTAAAATATCTGGCACATAATGAGAGATTCAGGCATGCAGTCCAATGATTTTATTACAGATGCTAAATATATTTATTGAGGTAAAGTATAGTTCATTGGAGTTATTAGAGGTGACAGAGGGGATGTGGGTGATATGGGGGTAGAAATGGAATGAGGGCCTGGATGAGGTTGCATGTTACCACATAGTTTAATTCTTGAATACCGTTGAAGGGAGTGATGTGGTTTTATAAGGCTAACTTTTATTTGTATTTTTTGCTTTGTTTTGGGGGTGGAAGTGAGGAGAGGTAAAAAGTTTGTATTTAAAGTAAAGAGTAGCTGAGCTGCTAAATAAATGTGTAGAAATTTCTGGTAAAGAATTTTGGACAGCATGGTTGAAATGGAGGTGTTTGGTAGGTAAGGAGATTTGGGTGCGACAGTAATATGATAGTCTGAGAGAAAAGCAAGTAGAAGTGGAAGAGCAGTTAAGGTAGTGAGTGGCTCACTTGTTTGTGATGAGATGGGGGGGCAATGATGTTATAAAGTTAGACACAAAGATCTGTAGGAGTTAAGAGTGATGGGTTAGGGAAAATAACAGTGATAGTAGTAGTACATGTGTCAGATAAGACATTGGATAGGCGCAGCTGAGAATCCAAGAGAGTTGTGAGTGGGAAGATTAAGGGTGAGATAGAAAGTGATGAGAATCAAAGACAAGAATATGCAGCACTGAATGTAAATAAGAATAAGGGGGTAAGTTAGAAAAGGGGAAGGGCAGTGTGAAGTCAGTAATTAAAAATAAATGAGAAGAAGTAAGGTTGTTTAAATAAGCTCATGGGTGGGTTGGTAAAGGAAGAGGCAAGTTTTTAGATCAGGAGGGAAGGAAGTGCATTAGTGCAAAGGAAAGGAAGGGTTGATAGTTATTGGGCAGTCATAGAGTGACTGAGTGGGAAAGACAATGTCAGAAGTACCATGGTGGGTGCTATATTAAGAGAATAGACACCGAATGAGGGAATGAGTGAGTAGGGAACAGAATATTAAAACTATTTTGATGGGGGGCATGGGGTGGGGAATGTGTGGAAATTGTCCTGATATGTAACTCTGTCTTGGGATGTTATTGAAAAGTAAGAGAAGACCAGTGAGATTAAACATGGGGATGTGGGGGTGGCTGTGGAATGGGGTGGGAGAGGAGAGAAATAGGTCATACCTCTGCAATAGTGACTGACAATCAGTCTGGGTCATGTCAAATCCAGTGATTCTGCAGCCCTGCCCAACAAATGTAAATAAATGACCTGAAGCAGAGTATAACTGGGGCTGTTAAAAGACAGAAACTAAGATTGAAGGTACACCACTGTAAACTAGTAATAAGGCAAACTCTGCAGAGTGGGAGAAGTACAACCACACTGCTGTACCACTGGGTGCTCAAGGATGCTAAAACATGAAAACAGCCCACACAAGAGAAGCTTATATCAGTAAGAACACAACTAAGCAATGTATGCCCACTGTACATGGGTTCCCATCAGCATCTCGAACGCTGACAATATCGAATCCCATATTGTCGCCTTGAGAATGCCAAAAGTGCAGAACGTCGAACGGGTAAACAGAAATCTCCGTAAGGTGAGATTTCAATTTACTTCAATGTAGTGCAGTCTCGCAGTTGGTATATTTAAGTAGCGGGGGTTGTGGGTGGTGCAGGGAGGCTTGCCTCCCTGCCTAAACCCTTTAGTTTTTTTTTTTTTTTTGTATCGGCATTCAAAAATTGTATAGTTCAGTCATGTCAGTTTGACATTTAGTGATGTGAACTATTCAATTTTCAAAATGCTGATATAGACCCACTGTACATACAGCATTGCCTATGGCAATGTTCTTAATACTCAAGTTCTGTGAAATAGAACACAAAAATAGCTACTGCAACAAACTAAAGTATTTAGAGCCTCTGAATACATTTCTGGATTGCAGGCTTTAACCTTGTGATAGTAAATCATAGATATATATATATATATATACATATATATATATATATATATATATATATATATATATGTGTATATATATATATATATATATATATATATATATATATATATATATATATATATATATATATATATATATATATATATATATATATATATATATATGTATATATATATATATATATATATATATATATATATATATATATATATGTCTTTAGAGAGAGAGGGAGACAAAGACAGAGAAAGAGAGGGAATTACGATCAGATATGCCTAATTATTCATTTTTAATCTGGTCAAGCACCGATGTACTTTTGAACTTTACTCATAGGATCATAAGAGATTACTAGGATATTGACCCTGAGATAAATAGCTGTTTCAACCGAATGTAATACCAAAGAAGTGCTAATTAATACCCACGATTGCATTTAGTGATGATTGCACATGTCAAGAAGGGTTGTGGGTCCTAGCCCTAGAAAGAATTTACGGTGCCCCTTCAGCTTGTCCAGGTTCCTCTTAACAGTGTCATATGAGGTGCTTTGTTCCACATTAATTGGCAACCTTTTTCAAAGAGTTGGCAGTCACTGGGAGATAAATCTGTCCCTCCAGCATATCCTATTTAAGTCACAGGCCACTTTTAAAGCCATGAAATGGGTAGCCGTAGACATATTTGATTTACGGATATGCAGTAAGTTCATTAGGTTTGGGTCTTGGATTGCTCTATATAGGCCAGGCATAAATCTCCCCTAAGAAGTCTATATGATATGGAGTATAGTGACAGGGATTTTAGTTGGTCCATGTAAGGCATATGCTGGAGGCCCTCGATCTTTTAATTACATACCTCTGAGGCCTCTCTAATTTCTGCATGTGCTTCATACAGTACATGCCAAATGGGGAGTTATACTCAATTATGGGCCGGATAAGTGCCGAGTATAAGGGGGGTTATAACCTCTTTTACTCTCTAGGCAATACTTTTACTAATCAAGTGTGCTATGTGGAAAGCTTTCCTTACTACGGTAGACACGTGGTGCTGGAAGATAAGGTTGCAGACAACCTGTGATTCCAGCTCCCTTACCACTCCATGGGTACTTAGGGTATTGTTGTTGATTTGATAGTGTGAAGGGATATTGCTTCTGCTGAATGGAATGATGATGCATTTGTTGCATTCATTTTGAGACCGGGACTAGTAAACAAGTCTGAGTGAGACCCTCCTAGAGTATACTGACATAATTTGGTGATTCAATGATTGCACCTAGTTTGCAGTCATCTACAAAGTTGGTCAGCCACAACTCCTTAGTTTTGACCTGAGCTTTTGAGAAGTATATACAAAACAGTAGGGGGCCCAGCACTGACCCTTGTAGCAATGCACGTGATGCTAACCCTCTGAGTTGCATGCTCTTTCAGGACTGTAGCCTCCCACCATAAAAGCAGACCACTATTTTTTGTTTAATCACAGAACACTATTTTTCCAGAGTGTCATAACCTTAGGGTAAACATAATAAAATAATGTTGGTGTGCAGGGGGCTTTTCTCCATACAAAAATCACTTTTTCTAGTATTCTGCAGGTTGAATCTGTACAAAACAACATTACGCTCAAGTAAATATTGATAGATTATTTGTTTACTTGTAAAAGTTGTTTACTGGAAATTTTAAAGTATAGTTGTTTTTGACTAGGTAAATCTTGAGTTGTCCTAGTTAGACCATAGCTTCCTGCCTGCCTGTCTGTCTGTCTATTTATATATGGGTCTTTTTACCTACCTATCTGTCTGTGATTCTATATATGTGTGTTTTGATATATCGATGTAACTCTTTCTCTCTCTCTCTCTCTCTCTCTATATATATATATATATATATATATATATATATATATATAAATATCACACACAATAATAATAACACACACACACACATACACACATATATATATATATATATATATATATATATATATTCATATATATATATATATATATATATATATATATATATATATATATTCATATATATATATATATATATATATATATATTTATATGTATAAAACACACACACACACACACACACACACACACACACACACACACACACACACACACACACACACACACACACACACACACACACACACACACACACACACACATATAGGATCATAGGTTCATAGGTTGGTACTAGGCTATTGGCTCTAGGGCCTATAAAAGCCTAGCCATAAAAATTCCCTGGCTATTTCTTCCCACAATATTTACTTCCCTGGACCCCTGTATGGCAGGGTGACTGATGTGATCCCCGGGGTGAATTTCCTATCTCCCATCCAATCGTCAAGGTTCCTTTTGAAGAGGACCAAAGAGGCATTCTGCTTGACATGTATGGGCAGTCTATTCCAGAGTCTGGGGAGTGTCTGGGTCAGGAACCTATCCTTCCAGCATGTGTTGTTCATTGTGATGACAAGGTTTAGATCCCTGGAGCATGTGGCTCTGAGGGATTGGGATTTCTTTAAGTGTAGCATGTCCAACAGCTCTGGGTATGACATGGCCTTGTATGTTAAGCAGAGATCGCCTCTGAGTAGACGATATGCAACAGAGTATAGCTGGAGTTTTTTTTAGATGGTCAGCATAGGGCATCTAATTTAGGCCTGGGATTCTTTTAGTGTGGTATTTCTGTGGCCATTCCAGTTTTTGCAGATGTCTTGAGAGGAACATACCAAACGGGGCATTGTATTCTATAATGGGTCTAATGAGGGATGAGTACAGTGGGACAATGATCTCTTTTTTTCTGGATGAAAAGCCCTTAGTGATGAGGTGTGCCACATAGAAGGTTTTCCTGACTGTTGTGATGATGTGGTTATCGAAGGTGAGACCACTGTCCACCTGTGTCCCTTACTCTCTTATCACACTTTCAGTGTTTAGTGTACTGCCACCTATGTGGTAATTTACGGGTACATGTTTTTTTCCCAAAGGGGATAACTATACATTTCTTGACATTGAGCTTGAGCCCATGGCTTTGGCACCAAGCATCTGCTTCTGTAAGGCCCTTTTGTAGAATATCCACATCAATAATGGCTCCCAGTTTGCAGTCATCTGTGAACTTTGTTAGCCGGAGTCCCTTAGTGTTGGCCTGTACTTCAGAGAAGTAGATGCCAAACAAGAGCTGTCCCAGGACTGAACCCTGAGGTACACCACTTGTCACTTGTCTGGAGCTGGATTTGGAGTCGGCTACTTATACAGTGTGGGTTCTGTCAGTAAGCCAGTTGGCAACCCATCGAGTGACGGAGGGATTAATTCCCAGCTTAGTAAGTTTATCTATTATTCCAGAGTGCGGAATGGTGTCGATGGGCCTTGGTGAGGTCCAGATAGGCTGTGTGGACAGACTTACCCTCGTCTACAGCTCTGCAGACTACATTCACAAGAATCCATAATCAAGTTCAGGGAGACAAGATACAATGCCTTCTACGAACCCAAACTGGGTGGGGTCCAGTGTCTAAGAAGGTTGCCAATGTCTTTGTTTATAAGTTCCATGATATCGTTCCATGGCTGCATCAGCCTCATCAAACTGATGGGCGGTAGTACTCAGGATCCAAAGTGGATCCCCTTGTAAAGTGGGATAACTGTAGCTGTGCACCACTCAGTGGGCATGAAGCCTGAGGTGAGGCTATGATTAAACATGACACTTAGGTGAGGTTCCAGGATTCATTTGTAGTTCATGTAGTACACACCCGGGATGTTGTCTGGTCCCATGGATGCTGTATTCTTAGCTTTGGAGAGTGCAGTTTTTACCTGTGTGGCCATTATTAATGGAATTTGGCAATCTTTTGGAAGTGTGATGGGCCCTTTAGGGGGTGAGAGGGGGTGAAGTTGGCACTGAATCGATCTGCCAGGATATTGGCAATATCCTTGTGATCAGTATATTTAATGCCATTCTGTTGTAGCTCAGAGCAGATCTGAGCATTGCCATTCTGATTCTTGACATAGCTATAGAATATATAGTCATAATTTATAAAATTTCATATATATATATATATATATATATATATATATATATATATATATATAAACTAACAAACTTCCAAAGCTAGGAGGAAAAACACAGAGGCAAAACTGACTTTGCCTCCATGTTTTCTCACCTAACTTCTGGAAATCTATTAGTTAATAAGTGTTTTATTTATTCCTTTTATTTTGTTGGTTTTAATATATATATATATATATATATATATATATATATATATATATATATATATGTATATATATATATATATATATATATATATATATATATATATAGTTCCACTTGAAACCATCGAATGTTCAGGACATCGACATTCTGATCATTGAGATCAGAACATCGATGTTCAGAACATCGAAGGTTCAAAGTGGAAGTGCCAAATAGAAAAAATGTAAACTTTTGGGTGTGTATGCAGGGCAGCAAGGTGCTCTGCATGTTGTGTGTGTGCCATCTGGGTGCTGGCATTGCATGTAGGGTATGGGAAGTCTCCCGTTTAGCGCTACCACATATAGCGGTAAATGGGAGATTTACTACTGTACCGATGCGATCTCAGAGTTGGAATATT
>NW_025051148.1:0-12504 GCF_019279795.1 Protopterus annectens | reverse complement strand
ACCAATAAAAATAAGTATCTATAAATATGTCAGAAACACAATTCATTTTATTTTTTACTTTTTAAACATAATATTTGAAAGGAATGTGCACTTTATACCAGTTAGATTGCTTACCACTGTGGTTAGCAATTTCCCCTTCAGCACACAGAACACAGTCAAAGCAACCTGGAAACCCCAGGTTTTTCCAGTCTAGAAGGACCTTTCTGAAGCCAGGACACAGCTTTTCACTGCAAGGAACAGATGTTGGGGGCTGTGAATGAGAAGAGAAATAATATAAGATTTTGACAAAAAGTAATATAATGCACTAAATTTGCTTAGATTTTTAGTAGCTTGAATCATACATTTAATTAATTCATTCATTCATTCATTTTTTTCATTGATCAGTGATGCATTTGATCCATTTTAGGGTGCTGGGGGTGCCAAAATCTATTCAATGGGTGGAAAGAGTGGCATTAACCCTGAAGGGGCACTGACATCTTGCATGATGCACACTGAGTTACATGCAGCACACAAAACGTAAGAACAATTTGTAGACCAAGGATGTCACCTACTGCTCATCCTTATTTGGATAAGAGGAAGCTTCTTTGTTCACCAGTGGGAGTGGGGAGCACTGAGCAACCTATTTGTCCCTAGAGGAGTGGTTCCAGCCCAGCAACTTGTAGTTTATTGGCCATTTTGGGTCAATTCCTGGCTCTTTTCAACCCCCCTGCTATAAAGCCCGTTTTTGCGCGAACTTGCGTGAAGTTGCTCATAGAGCAGCATCGGGCAGTGCGGTTAATCAAGTTTAAACTATTTCTGGCTCCATAAAGTCTGCTCTTCAATTTTTCCCTTAGAACTGCTCTACTTGCAATCTAAACAGCCTATACTCTATCTGAAAAGCTCAGCACTTGCTCCTAAAGCAGTTTTTATACAGGTAAAGCACTCTTAAACAAAAGAAAGTATTTCATTCACCTAAATTCCCTTGAGTACCCATTTCCCTATAGGTCCTTTCTGACTCAGTTACACAGCAATCTTTTTCACTACTCTAGCATGTCGAAGGGTCAGTTGCTGGTGTCCTCTCCTGTTCAGCTGGTGAATCTGGGAATCTTGAGGCAATGTTACAATTGCCTCATGTACACAACAACCCTCTCCTCCTCCCAACAAATACAAATATGCAGAGATGCAACTATATAGCCAAACTGGAGGCTGAGCTCTCTCAACTCAGTACTGGCAAGACCAGTCAGGAGGAGAAGGTAACCACACACACCACAAACCCAGTCTCACATAGAACTATCACAACTGCAAACCAAACACATAAACACACAAAAACATACTCAGAGGCGCTGATTAAAAATCTAGCAAAACAACAGAGGCCTCCAAAGCAGACACCCAAGCAACCGCCACCTCAAGACATAGCACATGCAACACATAGTTCACAAAGTCAGTGTGCTAAACAGTCACAGCCATAAGGCCAAACAACATGCCAGACACACTTGTAATAGGTGACTCCATAGTCAGACACACTGACGTCCCGCTCACCAGACTAAACAAGGAAAAGGTCACAGTAAGCTGCCTGTCGGGAGCTAGAATCCGCCACATAACACAAGCACTCAGGTCACTCCACAGCAAGTACAAATATGACTCAGTCATTGTACATGCCGGTGTGAACGACCTGAGACGTGCCTCCCTGGACTACATGAAAAGAGACATAGAGGAGCTCTCTGATTATGTAGCCCAGGCCGGTATGACCCTGACCCTGAGCAGCATCTTACCCTCACCAAGAATGATGCCACAGTACAAAGACAAAATGATCAGTTTTAACAATTGGCTTAATTACTGGTGTCATTCTAAGGGGATCCAATGTCTGTCTGCTTGGGATGACATGCTCGACAAGCCACACTGCTTCACAAGGGATGGCTTGCACCTGTCACCCCTGGGCTTCCTGATATTGGCCAAGGCTCTTGCCACCCCCATAGTGCCTTTTTTAGGCAAGGCTCAAATGACAAACCTACCTCCCTAGAAAACACAAGTGGAAAAAAACTAAGGGTAATGCTGCTCAATGCCAGAAGTCTAAACCTCAAGATGCACGCTCTCCAAGCCCTCCTCAGTATGGAGAACATTGATTTCTGTGCAGTGACTGAAACCTGGTTCAAGGCTCCTGAGAGCACCCCAGCACTATCAGGTTTTACCTCATATCATGCTTTCTGGCCCCAAAACATGGACCGAACCACAAAAGGAGGGGGAGTATCCATATTCATCAAAGATACCCACACCTCCAGGTTAGTGGCAACGCACGAAGCATCAGAGACCATCCAGGTGCAACAAACCATAGGCAAAACTGCCTTACAGTTTGTAGCATGCTACAGACCACCCTCTCAAACTCAGGAACCCCACACAGCCTTCCTGAAGACACTGGAGAGTATGAATGCCTCTCCAAATACCATCATATTGGGAGACTTCAACTACCCAAGCATAGACTGGGAACATTACTCAAGCCCCAACACCCTAGCCCAAAGGTTCCTAGAATTCATAAACTCAAATGCGATGGAACAACTAGTCACCATTCCCACAAGAGGAGACAATATACTAGACCTGATCATCACAAACATGGGGACAAAATGCTCCACACTGGAAGTATATCCCTCATTGGTAAGATCAGACCATAAATTAATCCAACTGGAAATCCACATCCCTCCCCCACCCCCTGCACAAAAGACCACAGTGAAGAACTTCTCAAAAGCCAACTTCACACTTCTTAAGACTGAAGTGGTATCCTTCAAGGCCCCTGGACCAGTGGAAACCACAACCCACACTGCTGAATCCTTTACAAATGCCTTCTACGGGCACCTTCAAGAATGCATGGATCATGCAATCCCAAATAAAACCAAGACCCATTCCCCCAAAGGCAGGTGCCCGGTCTGGTGGACCCCAGCCATAAACAAACTTTACAACAGGAGGAGGAAGCTACTACATGACAGAGCAAAATTCCTAAATGGGAAGGCATCTCTGATCAGTACTAGCAAAAAACTACGATCACTCATAAAATCATCCAAGGCCAACTTTGAGAGAAAAATCGCAAAAGATACAGAAGACAATCACAAGGCCTTTTAGCTATGTTAGAAACCTGGGTGGAAACTCCCAGATATGCTCAGAGTTAGTCAAAATGACACAAAATACACTGAACGAACTGACATGGCCAACATTAGGGCAGACAGGTTCAGTGAAAATACCTCCCCCCACCAAAAGGAGAAATAACTATCCCAGCAGAGTGTAGCCTCCTAACATCTCAGATGCCCAGGTGAGAGCTGCCTCTCTCAAGCTAAAAACACAGCATCAATGGGACCGGACGGTGTCCCGGCTGTGTGCTACATGAACTCAAGAGGAACTAAACCCACACATAAGGCTGCTGTTTTAATCTTAGCCTTACTACAGGATCACATGCCAAAAGAGTGGCGTACGGCAACAGTGGTCCCACTTCACAAAGGCGGTGCTTCTACGGAACCTGGAAATTACCGCCCCATAGGCTTGACGAGCCTGGTCTGCAAAGCTATGGAGAGGATCATTATGGAACTCATAAACAAAGACATTGGGGACCTACAGACATTGGATCCTACCCAATTTGGCCTTGTCAAGGGCAGATCCTGCCTTTTGAACTTGGTCGACATTTTTGAAACAGTCACTAAGGCCATTGATGAGGGTAAGGCAGTTCACACCGCCTACCTTGACCTTGCAAAAGCCTTTGACACAATACCCCACTCGGGCATCATAGACAAACTCACCAGCTTAAATGTAAACCCATATGTCACAAGATGGGTTGCAAACTGGTTCAAGGACAGAACCCACAGGGTCAGAGTTGCTGGAGCTATGTCAGACTCTAAGCTGGTCACAAGCGGTGTCCCACAGGGCTCAGTCCTGGGACCCCTCTTGTTCGACATTTATTTTTCCGAGGTACAGGCAAACATAGGAGGATTGTGGCTGACAAAGTTCGCAGATGACTGCAAACTGGGCGCCATAATTGATACTCCAGTGGACACAAACATCCTTCAGAGAGGCCTCATAGAAATGGATAATTGGTGCCAGAGCCATGGCCTTAAGCTGAATGCCAAAATGTATAGTCATACCCTTTGGGAAAAACAAAGTTACGCAAAATTACCACATAGGTGGTAATCCATTACACGGAAGAGGTAATCAGGGACCTAGGGACCCAGGTTGACAGTAACCTCTCATTTGACACTCACATTGCCAAAGTGGTTAGGAAGACCTTCTATATTGCCCACCTTATCATGAAGGGTTTCACATCTAGATCAAGAGAGGTCATTGTGCCCCTGTACTCTTCTCTTATCAGGCCAATGATTGAGTACAATGCCCCATTTGGGATGTATCTTACCCGACACCTGCAGCAGTTGGAAAGACCCCAAAAGTTCCTCACCAAGAGGATAAAGGGTCTTAAACATGCGTCATATGCTGCCCGACTGAAAAAACTCCAGCTCTATTCAGTCACATACCGCCTACTCAGAGGTGATGTGTGCCTGACGTACAAGGCCATGTCCAATCCAGAATTAATGGACATGCTCCACCTCAGAAAATCCAAATCCATCAGAGCCACGAGAGCAAGAGACTTAAACCTCAACACAAAAATAAATAGGACGTGCTGGAGGGACAGATTCATAACCCAGAGGCCCCCTACACTCTGGAACAGAATCCCAATCCATGTTAGGCAGAGCCCCTCACTAACTCTATTCAAGAGAAATCTTGACGAGTGGATGGGAGATCGTAGGTTTACCCCGGGGGTCATCTCTGTGTCACTACTAGACGGAGGCACAGTAAACTAAGCCCTAAATGGGCATAGTATTCTCATCCTAAGGGGTGGTAAAGCCACACACACTCTGGCTAGGCTTATAAATGCCCTAGGGCAGATAGCCTAGTACGAACCTATGAACCTATGAACCTATGTGGAGGGGAGCAAAAACAACAGAGCATTCACACACAGACAGGAAGGTACAACCTTTGTACGGCTGTGAACTGAATGATCTAAGCAGTGAGAGGCATCATGCAAAAACAACAGAGCATTCACACACAGACAGGAAGGTGCAACCTTTGTATGGCTAAGAACTGAATGATCTAAGCACTGAGAGGTATCATCACTAATGATTGTACCACTATACCATATTGAATTATACATAACATCACAAAATAAGACAAACTTGATGCCTTCCTACATAGATGAGGTGGTATATTAACAAAAAATTCAAGAAAGTCTTCACTGAAAACAGTTTTGTATGTTTAACCATGCAATGACCTGCTTATGTTGGTGTTTTCCTAAGGGGTTTAAATACAAACTTTAATTGCAATAATACATAATTACAAAGTCAGTGGGGATATTTACAGGGTGAAACAAACATTTAGGCATATTCAGGATACATTTTCTTAAAAATAATATGAATTTATTGTACTGTAACAAATAAGTATTATCAAGCATGAATAACTAAATCAAAATGCTTTGTCTATTCTGTAAAATGCAATACATTTGTTTTTGTATCAGCTAAAGGGCTTCTGGATGATAGACAATGAAATTTTAGTCCAAAAAAAACTTATGAGTGAGTCAAAAACAATGAAGTGGTTCCTTTTAACATATCCAATTAAAACAAAAAAACATAAAATCAACTAATATTTATTTAATACAGTTAAAATGCTGCTTCATCAGACATTATAATATCATGATATTAAATATACTATTAATGCTGTATGGTTTATTTAGCTGTCTGTTGGAAATGTTCATTGTTTAATGTAGGAGAAACCAACAGGTGCTTTAAGGAGAGAATAAGGAAGCATATATACAGCATTAAGAGTGGATGTGCTACGAATGCTTTGGCTAAGCACATAGTTACACATGATTCAACACATGGATTTAAGTTTTTAGCTATGGAAAAAGGTGTGCTTAATGAAGGTGGTGGAGATATTGAGAAGTTTACCAAAACTTCTGAAGCTATATGAATCATTACACTAAGAGCAGATGCTGGAAAGGGTCTCAGTGATAAAGTACCATTATACAACGACCCGCCATTAATATTCAAAAACATGCACGCTGATTGGTCAGCATGCACATTGTAAATTAGAGTTATAGTAATGGAAAAAGGTCCGCTCGACCAGACTTTTTCCATTACTATAACTCTTTTTTTACAGCAATGGAGAACGCAAGATCTCTGTTGCTTCACACTGTCTCGCTATGTTAAACGAGTTTAACATAGCAAGACAGCTTTAGAAAAAGCAAAGGAGATTTCTCCATTGTGTTTTTTAAAACTGTCTCTCTATGTTAAACTCCTTTAATGTAGTGAGGCAGTTTGAAAAACGCAACAGAGTTCTTGCTTTCTCCATTGCTTTTGCCCACAGCTCTGATGTACTGCATAGGCATACGCATGCACAGTACATCAGAACTGCCGCAGAATACCAGACAGCTGCAGAAGGGCAGCAAGGAAGCATTACACAATGCTATTATTTAAGAAAAGTAATTATTTTTTTCTTAAATAATGTCATTGTATAATAGCAATAACCCACTTCTGGGTGTGGGTAATGCTGGATTTACCCACGGTTGGATTTGTTTGGCCACTCGGGCTTCTCCTCATGACCAAACCACACCAACCATGGGTAAATCCAGCATTACCCACACCCAGGTGTGGGTTATTGCTATATTAAACCCCCTCCTTAAAACAAGCCCCCGGATTCATGAAGCTTCCGCCAGGTGCAGGCGTAGTGTAGGCGGTATAATGCCAAATATGTCCGCCGAGTGATTCAGGTATGAACCAATCCCACGTGCACTACTGGCGTATGCCAGAGCTACGCAGCCCTTGGCAAAGGTATGCAAATCACCCCATGCGCAGTGTCGCACCATGCTAATGAAGGCATACAGCAATTCATGAAGTGGTGCAGGTGTAGCGCAAGCCCATGGAAATGTAAACCAAAAAACACAGTTTACATTTTCCCAAACAGAACATCGGAGTTATGGAAGCGGACCAGACGTATGTATTACAAAGTTAACATATGCCAGTGTCCAAATACACAGCCAATGGCACAAGAAAAGATGCACAACACCTAAAAAACAACATTTAATGTCATGTCCACAGTAACGCACAGTACAACCGCAGGGCATGTGTGTGCAAACAGGAATACAAAGGAAATATATAAAAATGGCAGAAAATCACAATGAAAGACAAATTAGGATTGCACCATAATATGCAATGGTAGGCATGGCACACCACAAGCAAGGCGCAAGGGTTGCCAGGGGCCCGCAACAGTGTTTGGTGCTATAACTATGAATTAGTAGTCAATGCCATGCAAATGAGGCAGGTAATACTGAATTGCAAACATCCCACCGGATTAAGGACGTACCTGATGGTGCAGCGCTATAACACTGAGGAGTGTATCAAAGATGATACATGACATCAGCAGAGGGGTGTGCCACCATATCAGTAAGCACATTGGAGCAATGCAAATCTGGCTTGGCCATTGCTAAGCAAAGCTGAAGGACAGGGGTGGGAAGGAGGGTATAGAACTGTTTAGCTGAAAGCACACATGGTGCCTGAAAGCGCATATGTACGGGGATGAACTCATGCCCGAAACCCGGTAAGCAGATGCACGCACCATGAACAATAGCACAAACAGGAAGGTCAGGGAAGAAAAGAAGGAATTGCCGAAGCAGGGTAACTGGCGTACTAATGAGCAATTAACACCAATCAACTCACAGCAGCCAATCAATGGCAGTAGACAAGCCTGCATGCAGAAACCTGCAAAACAGGATAGGGGAGGCATAGGATTGCAAAGAAAGGTGGGGAGGACCTGGAATGCAAAGATAGGAGAACTGTCATAGCAGAGCAAAGCAAACCCACAGTAGATCAGCAATAGCACACATTACGCAAGATAAGCCCGGTCTAGGAAAGTACAAATGAAAGCAGGCAGCTGGATGCATGCCAGCAAATGGTAGATGTAACACGCACAAATGTAAACGGAAGGGCAGGAGGTAATTCGCGGCATCCAAATGTAATGCAACACCAAAGGCAGCACAATAGTGGTTTCGTAATTAAAACACAGAAGATACCCTGTAGCCACGATCAAACATACACACCCTATGACATCATCAGTGTTCACAGCAAAACAGTATAAAGTGTGAAAGCACCCAACGCACACCTGTGTATTCCCAAACACCGCACCATAGATGTAAACAGACAGGGAACTTTTAAAATGTACATGTTGGGAGCTGCCATAGCTGTGATTCATCAGCATGTGTTACAGATCGACGGTGTTGTGGAGGATGATGCCGACAACCACCGTAGGCATCGGAGGAGAAGAGTGTTCAGACCAAGGGTAACCTACCAGGGGCTACATGATCTGGAGATAGTAGAGCATTACAGAGTGGACAGGGACATCTTACAGCAAATAGTAGAGCTGTGCCGGCCACACCTGAGAACCAGAAACAACAGAAGGGAACCCATCCCAGTGGACACGAAGGTATGTGTAAGCTTGCGAATACTAGCCACAGGTACCTTTCAAAGGCCAACTGGAGATATAATGGGGATCTCACAGGCATCAGCATCCAGGGTACTACACCAGTTCCTGGATGCCATGTTACCACATGCCAATAAGCATATACACTTCCCCCAAACTCAAGAGGAGTTGGCCAGCAATATGCGTCACTTCCACCATGTGGCAAACTACTCGGAGGTACTGGGTGCGATAGACTGCACACACATACAAATTAAGTCACCACCCAGTTAGTATGGTAGGCACTACATAAACCGCAAGGGATTCCACTCCATCAACTTCCAGATTGTGTGCAATGCCCAGGGCATTATCATGGATGTGTGTGCTGGCAGCCCTGGAAGCTACCACGACTCCCATATCTGGCATGCCTCACAGCTGTATCAGGTATTTGTCAGGGGGGACATCCCACAAGGTCACCTTGTGAGGGATGCTGGCTATGCACTGGAGCAGTGGATGATGACCCCCATCAGAAATGCACACACACCAATGCAAGAATGCCATAATGAGGCACACGCACAAACCAGAATCATCATAGAGCGTGTGTGCGGGATGCTGAAATCATGGTTCCGGTGTGTGGACACATCTGGTGGAGCCTTGCAGTACTCTCCAGGCACGTGTGCCCACATCTTCATAGTATGTGCCATGCTACATAATATGATCCTGCGGAAACAGCTGCAGCAGGGTCAAAATGGGGGAGGGCCTCACAGCCCACCGCAAGTGCCAAGGCCAACACAGGCACAGAGGGATCCAGGTCACGGACACACTGTGCCAGCCCCAGTAGGCAAACAGACACGTGCCCAATATGCCTACGCCTTGGCAACGAGGGAACATATAGCACATACCTTGACAGTGTAGGCTCCCACGGACTGACACCCCTCCCCACCTGGACACACAGTAACATGGATGGCACACAAACACGACTACCTGTAAATTGTGATGTATAGGTGGCCCACTGTGGAATCCTACATAGGCAGCTTTCAAACATTGTATATGCAACAGCCATGGGAACACGGAAATGTCAACACCTGAAAAGTAGATGCACCCATCAGCATCTGTCGGTGCTGTGTGTATAGGTTCCCAGGTACATCGGTAGGTACACGCCCGATTGTCAGAGGCAAAACACCAAACGGGGCAAACAGTGACACCCATCATCACAACATCGAGTAAGCAACTGTCCCGTACTGGAGCAGAGGCAATCATGGGAGCACATGTGTGTAAGTACTGTCCTACACACAGTCATCATGGATTACCCGCCGCGTTACTGAGGGGCTCTACAAAATGTAATCATGGATGTTGTGTCAAGCCAGGAGATGTACACATGACAGGCATTAGTCACCCCGACATGCTGCATCCACGAACGTATGAAGGTGTAGCAAATTATCGGGTGTAGCTAATTGTGATATACATACCCAGTGTCAGAGCACAGCCAGTAAACATCACATGGACATACCATTAACTGGACCCATCAAGTTGTAAACTAACGGAGTCATCCATGTGAGTGTAGTGTGGAGTAACTGCTGTAGTGTACTGCACTTACAAATTGACATCATTTGTGTACAACCACCAGATGTCCAAGTGGTACATACAGTGACTGTCGTGCATGTTCCCGGTCCCACATCCCGCAAGGGATGTAACGTAATCCCGATGGCACGGGTAATGTATTCCCGATGCAGGTCATCAGAATATGTGTAGCACACATTAGCGGGAATAAGCATTGCCCAGAGCTGGTAAGCGATATTTAAATATGACTATATGGATATGTGCAAAACAGGGCTAAGCATCACCGACCACTGCGCAGATCATGGTCAATGATGTACAGAACAGGTGACACCAGCATTAGTCACCCCTGAACAAATAGCGCCTGCTCTGAAGGGTAAAACGACCACTGCCAGGAATGGAACAGGCAGTCATGTACACAATCACCCAACACTATTGCTAGGCACGATGTACGTACGGTAGAGTTGCCACAGTTCAAATGACCAATGTGGGACATACGCCAGATGTCAGCAGAACGACACACACCTGGCCAGGATGAAAACCAGAACATCAGTGTTTTGCATGGATAAAAAGATTAGTCTAGTAATGGTTGCAGGTACGTGTTCCATGTTCTGTAACATGTAGGTGGGTCAGCTACAGAATAAGTGTGTTATGCAACTATGACATAAACTATAGGGAATATGTTTGTCCCAAAGTCACAGGATATTTGCTATGTTCACAAATATTTCACAGGACACAACTGCACAAAGAGGGACTGTCCCTCGCAAAGTGGGATGGGAGGTAATCTTAACCTATGGCAGGTATGTAATGTGACAGGTACAGACACAAACGTGCAGAGTCCAGGAAACACAGTATACACTGACAAACACACAATGAAAGGCGTAGCTTGCCTGTCACCACTGCTGTCCAAGATATATGTATATATATATATATATATATATATATATATATATATATATATATATATATATATATATATATATATTTTTATATATATATATATATATATATATATATATATATATATATATATATATATATATACATAGATATATACATAGATATCTATATATCTACACATATATAATACAGATAGAAAGGGCGATAGTGTGATATATGTTGATATACAAGAGGTCACTGGCATCTGCAAATATATAGATAGGTCGACGACATTCTAAACACTTTTGAGGTACAAATAAACAGGATACCGCCAACTATGGAACGTGTCACACCGGACGCAGTAACCAGGAGGCTGAAAGACAGAAAGAACACAGTACTGGAACAGTAGAACCGTGAGCAATATGATGATAGTAAGGACATGTAGTCACCGCTGGTGGCAGTGTGGTCCACGTAGGTACCATGTACAACTGTGGTTGTCAGTGATGTAGCCTGTGTATGTGTGTGTTGAGGGTGCCATGTGTGTTCCCATGTGACTAAAGTGTGTGTGTGTGTCCACATAGTGTGTATGTAGGTGGCAACTTGGAGGTAGATGATTACGGTAGGTGCGGGTATAGCTAGCCGTAGGCATGCAGTAAACACATGTCCCACATTGGGAGGGATAGCCCCCCCCGGGTAGGTGTGTCCTGACATGAAACATTAGAAAGGGCAACTGTCCATGGGTTTAGGACATTAGTATGTCCCACATAATATGCAATAGTTGCAGGAAATACTCATGCCTGTATGTAAGAAATGGAAATGTTACATGCAAACCGATAAGTAGTGAAGGACCAAAAACAATTGGTATGTAATGAGGATAAAAGTATGTGCTATCCTGTGTACTGACCATGGCCATATGTCAGCCTGTAACCACCACTGTGTGACCCGCAAGTGTCCAACTATGGCCATATGAAAAGGTGGCAAGCCATGTGACAGAGGGTCTGACACCAACACCACTGCAATGACTGCAAATATCTGGGACAGACATACACAGGATAGCGTTCATTTACAAATATCCCTGCACATTTCGCCGTACATCCGGAGGTATGGAAGTCTCATCCTCACCTGCATACCTTATAGAAACCAATTAACAATGGCCCAAAGTAAATTCCATAACAGAAGTCTATTAAGTGATAGCACTGTAATTAGTGAAGGCCCACAGCACACACACACACACACACACATATATATGGACTACGTAGAAATGCAAGCCCCACAAAACCGTATATGCTACGTACACCCGCCTACATCCCCCACACTGGAAACAATGGCAATACGGACCGTAACCACAGCCCAAACATCTAGTTAGTCAATTACATCTGCTGAACCGTTGACATACCTTGTGAGAGACACATTTAAAGGTGCCATGCAAAATTGTATCTGTCATATAATGGAATAAACGGCGATGTTACAGGTGTTTGCAATAGTCCTTTATCAGACCGGTGGGATGACAGGTATAGTCACAGGTAGAACCACATACTCAAGCCATCACACATAATCCACGGGGGACATGACCCCAAAATAGACTTGGCTCTACACAAAGCAGCTGCAATTACG
>NW_025051147.1:0-12675 GCF_019279795.1 Protopterus annectens | reverse complement strand
CCCAAAAACCCAAAAAAAAAACCCCCCGGGAATACTTCCTGCAACAGGGCCTGATAGGAACATGAAGGTAAGCCTCCTTGAGATTCAGAGTCACCATCCAGTGATCTTTGCCCAGCAGAGGTAAAAGCTGTTATAGCGATCAACATTTTGAACTTGGGAATGTCCAGATATGTGTTGAGGATAGATAAATCAAAATTGGTCTCCACGTGTTCCTTGGTTAGTCTTTGGTACTAGAAACAGGAGAGTAAAATCCTAGGCCCACTTCTGGCAGAGGGACCGGGTTGTATAGCTCCTATTTGAAGTAGTAGAGAAATCTGTTTGTGAGCCTCTAGTCTTTGCTGAGGAGGAGCGTCTGGCATGCCTTTGAAAGAGTAAGGTATGGAAATAAAACTTGTAACCTTGGTGTATGATATCAATACCCATTTGTCTTGGGTAATTAAAATCCAATTTTCCTTGAAGAGTGCCAACCGTCCTCCCAAAGGTGCTGCCAGGCAAGAAGGATCTGGCAGCGAAAAGAGAAAAAGTAGGTCATTGGGCCTGTTTACGAAAGGACTGGCCCCTGCCCTCACTAAGACTGTGCAGGTGAACTCCATGTTCTAGGTCTGAAGGAACTCAGGCTCTGCCCTACCACGTCTAGATCTACCCCTAGACTGAGAATCAGAAGAAGGATCGTCCACCCCTTAGCAGGCCAATTTCTACCCCACCTAAACTTTGGAGGCTGAACTTGCAAAAATCTTTAACAGTCTGCATAGACTTAGCCTTGTCTTCCAATTTCTTCAAGACTGACTCCACAGGTGGACCAAACAACACTTCAGACTGCAAAGGAGCATCCAAAATCCTTGTCTTAACATGGTCAGATAAATTCTGATCCTTAAGCCAGGCGTGCCTGCGAAGAACTGAACCAGTGGCAGCCACCCTAGAAGAGGCCTGCAAAGCATCAAAACCACACTGTAAGAATGCTTACCCACCTGTTCAGAGACATGCACCAAATCTTGTAATTCTTTACAGTCAATGCCTTCTGCCGAGCATCCACCTTAGATTTCAATTGTGAAAGAAGAAAATTTTGATATTTCAACATATGAAACTGGCAATTCAAAGCCCTCATAGCTATAGTAGAAGATGTATAGACCTTCTTTCCCCATCTATCCAAAGCTCTGGCCTCTTTATCTAGAGGGACGGATTCTTTATACAGAGGCCTTGACACCCTTGGGTCCCTGACTCACAGTTTCTGGGTCTGCCTAGGACTCTTATAGAGATATTTATGAGCCTCAGGCACCCTGTAATACCTATCCGGTTTAACAGGCGCAGGAGGCAGAGAATCAGGATTAAGTGAAGCCTCTGAAAATACATCTTGCACAACATCCAGAACAGGAGGTATAGCTAAGGGCCTATGTTGAGGTAAAACAAAAACTCTCTAAGCCTTTTCCGTGAATCAGAGAGAGTCCTGACCTTCCCACTTAAAATGTTCCCTCATAGAATTGAAGAGTCTCTGAAAAAGAAAAATCCTCTGGAGGAGAAGCAGAAGGAGTGGAATCATCTGCATCAGAATCAGAATAAGGAGTGTACTCCTGCAAGTCTTCAGCCGAAGACTCTGAACCATCCGAAGCCTGTTCAAAACTTTCCAACTCTGGCTCCACCTAGGCCTCTTATCAGGAGGGGCAGAACCTCTAATCAGAGTAATCAAATCTTCTGCCATTTTAAGCATGTGCTTCTTAGGCAGGCACAGACCCTGCTGAACTAGGACTGACACCAACAGAAGCTAAACCTGGCCTGCCACTGGAAGAAGCCTTGGAAACAGAAGGAGAGGTCTAACCACCCTGGGAAGGGAGGAGTACAGAAACCTGAAGCCCTTCAGCCTGACCTGCCTCGTGAGAGGCCACATCCTGCAAAATCAAAGACTCCCCTGAGACTCCAGAGAAGCCTCCATTGGAACCACGGTTCCACTGACCCTCTAAGAACCGAGGCGTCTGGAGCGGACGGCTCATCTTGCCTGGGTTTAACTGCTTTGTCTTTGCTATCTCAGGGGCGCCGGAGTATCCGGCGGCATATTATAATTGCACAGCCACCGAAGACCAGCCTAGCACAATCTAACCTTCGCAATAGTGCGCTTATTAAACCTAGCACAAAAGCGACACTAACTCGTGCTCAGGCCCCAAACAAGGAATGCACAAAGAATGATAATCCCTATGCGGTATCTGTTTCCCACAAAATACAATTATTCACTTTTTCTGACATCCGGTAATACACTGAGGCAAGAAAAACAAAATATTCCCCAGCGGTACTTAGCCAACTTGGATTCGGGTCTGAAACTCAACTCGAAAAATTTCAGAGCATGACGGCACTTGCGGTAACGCTGTTTCTGCATCGGACCATGCGGCAAAAAAGACTGAGGATATGCCGTCGGTCATGCGCTTTTGTACCTTGTCGTCCTGCTGTCAGTTTTACGCGCCTTGACCGTCGTCAGCCTAATACTTTGGTATTCGGGCCGACCGAGGACAGCGGACTACCCATATGTAAGGACTGCAGCAATGTGAGATGAAGAACATTGTAATCTGTTGTGAGAGCACTAGTTTTGACTTATTTTCATTTACTGTGTACCCTAGAGAAATTAGCAACTTTTTCACAAACGCCAGATGCTGTAGAAGAATGTTCTTTGTCTCTGCTTGAATGAGGCAGTCGTCCAGGTATGGATATATTTGAATTCCTTTTTGTCTGCAAAATGCAATTACTGGTGCCAGGCACTTTGTGAAGACCCTGGGCACAGCAGATAAGCCAAAGGGCAGTGCAGAGAATTGGTAGTGCATTGTACCAGCTCTAAATCTGAGGTATCTTCTGCAATTTTTGTCTGACAGGGACATGCAGGTATGCCTCTTTGAGGTCCAAAGTAACAAGCCAAGCCTTCTTGCCCAGCATGGGTAGAAGCTGTTGTAATGTCAACATTTTGAATTTTGGAATATCCAGGTAAGTATTCAGAATTGAAAGGTCCAGTATAGGCCTCCAGGCTTTGTCCTTTCTGGGGACCAGGAAGAGTCTTGAGTAAAATCCTTGTCCTTGTTCCTGTTGTGGTACTTTTTGTATAGCTCTCATGTCCATGAGGGCTGAAATTTGTTTTTGTGCCTCTGCCCATTGATTTTGTGGCAGGTCTGGCATTCCTTTTAGCTTTGGTAAAGTATGGAAGTGGAATCTGTAACCTTGAGACACAATATTTAGGACCCATTTGTCTTGGGTGATTGTTTGCCAGTTTTGAGAAAAAAGTGCTAGTTTTCCCCCTAAGGGGGCTTCCAAAAGGGACGTGCTTGGTGTACGCAAAGGAAATTGTGACTGTTTCCTGTAAGGTTGAGACTTGTCCTCACCTCCTTTTGGGGTTGAGGTGCCCCACTGTCATTGTCTGTTTGAGCCTTGGGATTGAGATCTGCCTCTTGGGCGTCTGTATCTGCCTCTCTGTGGCCTGCCTGACACTGGAAAGGACCAATTTTTTGTTGGCCAATTTCTGCTAAACCGAGGTGGCTGTACCTGTAAGAAATCCTTGACTGTTTGCATAGATTTAGCTTTATTCTCCATTTTCTTTAACACCTCTTCTGCCTTAACACCAAACAAGGTATCATGTTGTAAAGGAGCATCCAATAACTTTGCCTTAACATGATCAGGTAAACTCTGTTCTTTTAACAGAGCATGTCTTCGAATAACAGAACCTGTAACTGCGGCTCTACAAGAGGCCTCTAAAGAATCAAAATCAAATTGCAGAATATGTTTTCCCACCTGTTCAGCTGCATGCAATAAATCCTGCATTTCTTTACAATCAGGAGCTTCTGAGCTAGCAAGCATTTTCTGTTTTAACTGAGCCATTAAATATTGTTGGTACTTAAGCATGTGAAACTGGCAACTTAAAGCTCTTACTGCTAAAGTTGCAGACGTGTATACTTTCTTCCCCCATCTATCCAAAGCTCTGGAATCTCTGTCAGAGGGTACTGGATTTTTTGCAATGGAAGCCTTAACCCCTTTTGGACCCTGGGAAATAGTTTCTGGATCAGCAGAAGGGTTTTTGTAAAGAAACTTGTGAGAGTCAGGGACTCTATAATACTTATCTGGCTTGGCTGGAGCAGGGGGCAAAGAGTCAGGAGATAAGCTGGATTCAGAAAACACATCATCCACAATGTCTAGCACAGGCGGAATAGCCAGGGGCCTTTGCTGAGGCAAAAAGAGGAAATCCCTGAGCTTTTTCTTGGATTCTGAGTTATCCTGACTTTCCCAATGGAAATGTTCCCTCATGGTATGTAAAGTTTCCCCAAAAGAATAATCCTCAGGAGGAGAGGCTGAAGGGATAGATTCCTCAGCCTCAGAGTCCTCATAGGGGGGTAAAGAGTATCCCTGGTCTGAAGAGGAATCAGAGGAAATGGAAACCTGATCAGAGGAGTCATAGTCTGCATCCTGCCTAGGCCTTTTCTCAGGAGGGGGATGGGAACCCCTGATTAGAGTAATGAGGTCTTCGGCCATTTTAAGCATCTGTTTCTTAGGCATGGAGGACTGTCCAGAAGAATGCTGTACTTGTTTCTTTGTCTTTAATGGTACCTTTGTCTTGGCTGTTGTTTTAATGGTAAGTTGTAAAGGTCTGAAAACACCATCAGAAGCCGGTGCCTGCTCAGCGGTTCCGGACCCATCTGAGGGATTAGTTTCCGTAGGCCCAATACCTTGAGTTTCCAGAGGCCTAGATGTCTCCGCGCAGGGAATTAGGAGGCGGCCTGTGGCTCTGAGGTAGCGGGTGTCAGGGGCTACGAAAGCGCCTCACTGAGAACCAGCGACTGGCCTAGAAGAGGTATCGTGATCAGTTTTGGACCTCGGATGCCCGTCTTTATCCTTGTCGTTGCATTTTTTCAGTATTGAGGTCGTCGGCTGATCCGACGGCATGGTATAATTGAACCTTCGGCCAAAGTAGTGTAAAGCAAAATCAAACCATCTTTTTATAGTGCGTTTGTTGAATCTAGCACAAAACCGACAACTAGTGACGTCGTGATCAGGGCCTAGGCATGGAATACAGTAAGAGTGGAAGTCCTTATGAAGTATTTGCTTCCCACAAGAAATACAATTATTAACTTTTTCTGACATCGGTCTGAGGCAAGAAAAAGGTTTCCCCAACAGGTACTTAGCTTTATTGAAGACTTTGGATCTGAAATTCGACTTGAAAATCTCAGGAGTGGCTGACTGGCACTGCGAACTGCTTCTGCTTCGCCACTTTCTTGGCAAGAAACACTGAAGAAAATGGCATTGGATGCATATTATATACCCTGGCGCACTGACGTCAGGGAAGAAGCGACAGCAACCGACACCGGACCAAGACTTTGGAACTCTGGCCGACTGCGGGACCGCCTGACAGCAGGATAACCCAAGTGTGATGACTGCAGCAGTGTAACATGATGAACATTGTGTTCAAAATCGATAAGTCCAGTACTGGACGCCAAGAATAGTCTTTTCTGGGTACCAGGAAAAGTCTTGAATAAAAACCTTGTCCTTTTTCCTTTTCTGGTACTGGTTGAATAGCCCCCATAACCATGAGGGACATAACTTGTTTCTGAGCCTCTGCCCATTGAGTTTGTGGCAGATCTGGCCATCCGTTTGGAATTGGAAAGTATGGAAATGAAATCTGTACCCCTGGGATACTATGTTTAATACCCACTTGTCCTGGGTAATAATGCCAATTTTGAGCATGGAGTGCTAGTTTTCCTCCCAAGGGGGCTGCCAAAAGATAACTGCTTGGTGATGGTAGAGGAAAGTCATTGAGGCTGCTTACTGTAGGGTTGTGCTTTGTTTCCTCCAGATTTGGAAGTGGAGGCACCCCATTGCTTTGACCTGTAAGAACCCTGTGATTGGTATCTGGAGCCTTTTGAGCACCTGTATTTGCCTTGAGTGGGTCTGTTGGACAAAGGAAAGGACCAATTTTTAGTAGGCCAGTGTCTACTGAACCTGGGTGGCCGCACTTGCAAGAAACCTTTTACAGTTTGCATAGATTTAGCTTTGTCTTCCATTTTCTTTAAAATCTCTTCTGCCTTATTACCAAACAGAGTATCATGCTGCAAGGGGGCATCCAACAATTTAGCTTTAACATGATCAGGCAGATTTTGCTCCTTGAGCCAGGCATGCCTTCTAATCACAGATCCAGTAACTGTGGCCCTGCAAGAGGCCTCCAAGGAATCAAAACCACATTGCAAAGTATGCTTTCCAACCTGTTCTGCTGAATGCAATAATTCCTGTAACTCTATTTTCCAGACAATCAGAAATCAACATCATTTTCTGTTTCAGTAAGCCCATAACATGCTGCTGATATTTAAGCATATGAAACTGGCAGTTTAAGGTGCTGATTGCCAAGGTTGCAGACGTATAAACCTTCTTTCCCCATCTATCCAGCTCCTTGGAATCTCTATCAGAGGGGGTAGGATTTTTGGCTGTAGAGGCCTTTACACCCTTGGGACCCTGAGAAATAGTCTCAGGATCAGCAGCAGGATTTTTGAATAGAAATTTGTGGGAGTCAGGAACCCTGCAATATCTGTCTGGCTTACTAGGAGCTGGAGGCAGGGAGTCAGGAGCCATGCTTGATTCCAAAAACACATCATCAACAATGTCTAATATAGGAGGTATTGCCAACGGCCTATGCTGAGGAAGAAGAAGGAAATCCCTAAGCCTCTTTTTTGATTCAGGGAAGTCCCGACTCTCCTAGTGAAAATGTTCCCTTAAAGTATGCAAAGTCTCTCCAAAAGAGTAATCCTCAGGAGGAGATGCAGATGGGATGGATTCCTCTGCATCAGAATCCTCAAAGGGTGGAATAGAAAATTCCTGATCAGAAGAAATGGAAACCTGACCTGAAGATTCATAATCAGTGCCTTGCCTAGGCCTCTTAGCAGGGGGGGGGGGTTGGGAACCCCTGATCAAGGTAATTAAGTCCTCAGCCATTTTGATCATCTGTTTTTTAGGCATAGGGGCCTGAGCACGTGGCTCATGCATCAGTTTTTTAGACATAGAAGATGTTTCTGAGGCTGACGTTGGTTTAATATAAAAATGTTGAGGCCTGAAAACACCCTCAGAAGCCGGTGCCTGCTCAGTGGCTCTGGACCCATCCAAGGGACAGACATCCGCAGATTCAATACTCTGAGAATCTCGTGGCATACCAGACTCCGAATGGGTCTCAGTACAGGTCTGCGACTCAAAAGTAGTGGGTATCATGGGCTGCGAAAGCGCCTCACTGAGTACCAGCGAATGGCTTAGGAGAAGCTTCGTCGTCGGTTTTGAACCTTGACGGTCTGTCTCTGTCTTTGCGTTTTTTGTGAACTCCGGTAGTCGGATTGCTAACCGACGACATTTCAGGATAATTAAATCTTGATCTAAACTATTTAGAAGCAAAAATATACTGACGCTTAATAGTGTGTTGGTTAAATCTAGCACAAAACCGACAGCAAGGCACGTTATGAAAATCCTTATGAGGTATTTGCTTCCCACAAGTAATGCAATTATTAACTTTTACTGACATCGGTAAGGAGCAAGAAAAAGTTTCCCCAACGGGTACTAAGCTTTAGTTTGAAGACTTGGTTCTGAAACTCGAATGTGAAAATTTCAGGAGTCGCCAACTGGCACTTGTGAACTGCTTCTGCTTGGACAGCGCAAGAAAGACTGAATAAAATGGCATTGGCTGCATGTTTTATACCCTGACAACCTGGCGTCATGGAAGAGGACAGCAACTGGCCTTGGAACCCAAGACTTTGTTATTCAGGCCGACTGAGGGCAACCTGCCAGCAGATTACCCAAATATAATGACTGCAACAGTGAAACACGAAGAACATCCTCATGTTGATCAAGATTTCACACAGGAATGGTTAAGGACAGGTGAGTTGAAACCAAAAAAGTAAAGGTTAATAACTGCAGCCCTGGATAGTGGACAACATGCGTGTTAATTTACAAAGACAATTGAACATGTGAGAGAAGCAGACAAATGTAGGTTCTGTAAAAAATAATTTGAAGTAGTTGCACATCTTGTTGCTGGGTGCGATACACTCATGACATACAGCCCGTACAATGAAAGGCACAATAATGTGGAAAGATTGTTGTGCTGGGATTATGCACTCACTACAATACAGAAATGGCTGCGAAAAGTACAGTTGTGTACACCTACCATAAATGTAGATGTTCGAGTGTCTTCACTGTTGCAGTCATAACTGTAGGGTGCGCCTGCCGGCAGGCAGCCCGAGGTCGGCCAGAATCCCAAAGTCTGGGTCCGGCGTCGGCTGTATAAGCTAGTATCCTGACGTCAGTATGCCTTGGTACATAGCCCTCAGCTGACGCCATCTTCTCCAGCCTTTCTTGCCCTAGATGTCAGAAGTCCCCAACAAATCAAAAATGAATCCAACAAGGGAACACAAATACACCACAAATAAGAGAAAAAGAGGGATAGAGGGAGGAATTTACTGCAACAGTGAAAAGAGAGACACCGAACATCTACATTTATGGTAGGTGTACACAACTGTACTATGTTCTTCGTGTTTCACTGTTGCAGTCATAACTGTAGGGTGGAATCCCAAAAGCAGTGTAGAGGGGAGGAGGCTTTAGATAGAAGAAGGGGAGGCAAAAATACCCTGCAAGACAGCAGAGGCAAAGCCTGCCCTGACTTAGAAAACAAGGGAGATTGTAGTGCTTGGAAAAGTATGCACAGAACTCCAAGTGGCAGCTTCCAAGATATCCTTGGTAGGGACTCCTCTGAGGAAAGCTGTAGAAGTAGTAGCTGCTCTAGTAGAATGACTCTAATGGTCCCTGGAAACTGTTTCTCATGATGAGTGTAACAAAATCTGATTCCATAAGCAATCCATTTGGAAATAGTTTGTTTAGAAATAGGTTTTCCAAGAGAACTGGAGCAAAGGAAACAAACAATTGGTTAGACTTTCTGAAATCTTTAGTCTTGTCCAAGTAAAATCGTAACTGTCTGTGCATCCAATGAATGCAAAATCCTTTCCCCTTTATTTTGAGGATTTGGAAAGAAAGTAGGAAGGTGAATTGTCTGATTTAAAGCCACTTTCGAAAATCACTTTAGGCATGAAAGTAGGATTGGTCCTCAAGGATACTCTGTCCTGATGGAAAATGGGTCAAGGTATGGTTCCACAGCCATGAGAGCTTGCAACTCTGAGACCCTTCTGGCAGAGGTCAATGCTAGCAAAGAACAGTCTTCAGGATAGAAACTTAATATCTGAAGATGCAGCAGGCTCAAAAAGGAGGCAAAGTAAGTTTTCTAAAACATAATTAAGATCCCAGGCAGGGACAGGAGGGGTCCTTGGAGGCCGCAAATTTTTAGCCCCTCTCAAGAACTGCTTCACAAGAGGATGTGAAAAAAACAGAGGATCAGAATCGTGTGCGCAGAGATAGCAGAAGCATGTATCTTAATGGAAGAAAAGGAAAGTCCTTTAGATAAAGTTCGAAAGGTAAAGCAAAATAGAGGAGAGATCAGGAACCTGAGGATCAGAGCCTCGGTCCTGCATCCAAATAGAAAACCTCTTCCATTTAGAGGCATAGGATTTCCCTGTGCAGGCCGTCTAGCTTCCAAAAGAACATCCAAAACTTGTTTGGGAAGACTAGAAAATCAAATTCCTTTGAAGAGCCAAGCTGCTGGCAAAGGGTCTTGAGATTGGAATGTAGTAACTGACCCTGATGCTGGGACAGAAGGGTTCAGTGGGAGAATCCAAGGGGGCCCCGAGAACAGGAGCTTTAAGGTTGGATACCAAAACTGTCGAGGCCAATTTGGAGCAATCAAGATGAGGAACTTGGGCTTGTCTGTTTTATCTTCAGTAGTACCCGAGGCGGTAGAGGAAGAGGAGGAAGGCATATGCTGAAAGGTTTCTCCAGCTGAAGGACAGGGCATACTCTCCATGCTGTTTTGTGGAAGGACCTGTGGTGCAAAGCGAGGCAGCTGATGATTGAGATGGGATGCAAACAGATCTATCTGGGGACATCCCAAACTGCAGTAATCCTGTTGAAGAAGTTGGAGTCTAGCATGCATTAGTTAGGATGAGAAATGTTTGTGCTCAGGGTGTGTGCTAAGAGATTCATATGTGTTTCCCTGGAATGAATTGAGCCTGAGATACAGATTCAAATTTAGAGCTGTGTCCCATAAACCCATAGCTAGTCTGCAAAGGGGGTATGAATGAGCCGAGGCCTGCTTGTTGATGTACCACATGACCGTGGTGTGTTGTCTGTGCGAATTAGCAGAGGCCCTGGTTGTAAAAAGGTTTGAAGGCTAAAGGGCATTTGAACTGCCAACATTTCCTTCAGATTGATGTGTCAGTGAAGATGGTCCCTTTGTCCAGGAGTTCCTACTGGCAATTGTCTAGAAAGTGTGCTCCCAAGCATAATCCAGGCGCCCGTGGTTGGGATTGAGTAGGATGAGGGAGGCGAAAGGTTTTCCTTCGTTTAAAGTGCAAGCCCTGGACCACCAGAGGAACTCCTTCTGAGGCAGGGGATCAGAGGAATCAGAATATCCAGATCGTGGTAATGCTGTGACCATACACTTTCAGATACCATTGAAGCTTTCTCGCGTGAAGCCTTGCGTTTGGAATCAACAGAATGCAGGAAGCCATGTAGCCCAGAGCCTGCAGGAATTTCCTTGCAGTGAGCTGAGATAGAGTTGCCAGGTGTTGAAAGTAGAAGCCAGCTGAGTTTGTTTTCTGGGTGAGGTAGGCCCTTTGGGTTGTATTTAAGAGGGCTCCCAAGAATACCATTTGTTGAGAAGGGATCAAATGTGACTTTTTTATGTTCACTAGGAGAATCCCAGTAGTAGGAAGATCGTTGAACAAGTCCAGATGTTGAAGCAGAAGATCTTTGCTGTCTGCCTGAATAAGGCAGTAAATCCAGATAATAGGGTAAATATGGATCCCTGAAGTCGTCTCCATTGCGCTGTACCAGTAAAGCCACTACTGGTGCCAGGCACTTGGTGAAGACTCTGGGCGCAGTAGATAAACCAAAAGGAGGGCAGAACAGGAGAATTGAAAGGTGCCTTGAACCTGCCTTGAAACCTGAGAATTTCTGCGTTCTTGTCTGATAGGAATATGCAAATAGGCTTCCTTCAAGTCCAATGTCACCATCCAGGCATCCTGAGTAGAGCATACTGGAAATTTGCTGTTGTTAGATGTAAGCATCTTGAACACAGGGAATCGCAAAAAAGGTGTTTAACACAGAAAGGTCAGAATAGGTCTCCATGAGTTTTGTTTCTGGGAACCAGAAACAGCCTGTGAATAAAAACCTCTTCCATTTCCGAGGAGTGGAACAGGCTCTAATAGCTCCTCATGGCCAGAAGAGCATCCACTTTGAGTTAAGGCCTCTGACCATTGAAGTTTTGGCAGATCTGGCCAACACGTGAGTCCTTCTTGGCAAAAGTGTGAAAGTGGAACTTGTAACCTTTTAAAATCACGTCCAATACCCAGCATCTGTCCTGGGTAATATATAAGGTCCAATTTCTGTAAAGAGAGACAGTTTTCCTCCGAGAGGGGCGTCCAGGTGAAGGGGTCCTGAAGCCCAACCCGAGAGGCCAGAGTCATTAGGTTGCTGCACGAGATTGGGATCTGTCTTCTCCCTCTAGGTGAAAAAGAAGCAGTCCATTGTCTAGATCTGTAAGAGGTCTGTGCCATTGACCTGACCTACTCTGGAGTGTACTATATTCTTCCCCTTGCCCAGGCCTGTCAGCAACCTAAAAGGACCAATTTTTTAGAGGGCCAATTCTGGAAAATCTAGGAGGCTGAACTTGCAAGAAATCTTTTAGTCTGCATGGAATTTTGCCTTTTCTTCCATCTTTTGCAATAACCTCAATACTTAGAACCAAAAAAAATTGACATCTTGTTGAACAGGGGCATCTAATAACTTAGCCTTAACCTGTTCAGGTAAACTTTATTCACGAAGCCAGGCATGTCTCGCTAATCACGCGGTACCAGAGGCAGCAGCTCCTGCAAGAAGCTAATCAAAGCGCATCAAAGAGAAACCACAGTATGCAAGCTTATAAGCGGTAACCTGTTCAGTGGCATACCAAAGCAGCATCCTGAAGTTCCTTATCCTCTGCACATAAGCAGGATGGGAAGCAAACTTTGCTTTAAAACAGACAAAAGAAATTAAGCTGATATTTAAACATATGAAACTGGCAATTTAAAGCTCCTTTACAGCACAGGGTAGCAGAAATATAGGCAACCTTTCAAATTTACCCCACCTGTCTAAAACGCCTGCGAATCCTTCTCAGAGGGAATAGGATTTTTAGAAGTAGCAACCTTAGCCAAGCCCAACAGGCCCTGAAGAAATAGTTTCTAGGATCTGCAGAAGGTTTTAAATAAAAATAAATGAGTCAGGAACCCTATAAAATCTATCAGGCTTAGAAGGGCAGGAGGCATGGAATCAGGATTCAAAATTAGCCTCCAGAAAAAAGCATCATCACCACAATGTCCAAGACAGGAGGGATAGCTAAAGAAGCCTATGCTGAGGAAGAAGAAGAAATTCTCCTAAGCCTCTTTTTGGGAAATTTCAGAATATTCCTGTCCTTCCACAATGAAAATGTTCCCTCATCTCATGCAAGGTTTCCCCAAAGAAAAATCCTCAGGCGGAGGCCGAGGGGGCAAAAAAGAATCCTCAGCATCCGAGATCCTCATAAGGGGAAAGGAATAGTCCTGA
>NW_025051146.1:0-12769 GCF_019279795.1 Protopterus annectens | reverse complement strand
CCGTGATTTGTAAATCATTGAATGCAGACAGTAAAATATGTTTTTTGAATATTCTTACATTTTTGCAAAGCTAATTACCCGTGTGTGTGTGTGTGTGTGTGTGTGTGTGTGTGTGTGTGTGTGTGTGTGTGTGTGTGTGTGTGTGTGTGTGTGTCTAAGCATACAGTATTGTTCAGAAAAGACTACTGCTGTCCTTAGGTAACTGTTCATAATGGATGTGTCTCAGTCCCTGTGTAAATTGTCATCACAATGATGTTATGTTGTGCTATGATTTTCATGGGACTGTATTGTGTGATAGGCATTGTTTTTTTCTTTTCTGTTGTATTTTGCAATTAAGCTTTACAGAGCATGTCACCTGGGATGTTTACCAATCCGAAGATGATAATGTGCACATGTAATGCCACTGCCAAAATTTTCTGAAGAAGATGGTGACGAGAATGATAATGATGACGAGGTACCTGGAACTGCCCCTGCCCAAGACATCCCATCTGCACCCCAGAGGAGATGTCGACATGACTGGGATAGAGAACATTTTGGGGAGGAGATCTTTGAGGTCATGACCGATGTGATCCAGACACAGATAAGGGACATGATGGGGACCTTCCTTCATGAGATGGCATGGGCTATGCGGGATTCATTTAGGATGATAGCTTGTGAGAAAATTAGGGAGTATGATCCACATCAGCCTGATCCCTCTGTTCAGCAGGTATTGTATGTGTGCTCCACTTATACACATTAACACATTACTCTGTCCACACACATTCAACTGTCCATGTATTGTGGCAGTTAACCTGTTGATAGTGCTACAACAGGCAGCCTGTAAACATGTGTCTTACCAGTATAACTAACAGATAACATATGCTGTCCATAGTCCATCACTAACAGTGTCATATGCCTTGGATTTCTGTTTTGCCACATCAGGTATGTGCAACATACAGACATGTCATTCCACATTTTTGGTGACGTTGTCAGGATGTCTCACTGTCATGATGTGGTATTGTGTCATAGTTTGACAATAATGATGCCACGTGAGATCATATACAGGTATATCTTGTCTGTGTGCAGTCCTCCTTTTCTGACTGCATGAAACCACAAGATAATCTTAATCTGTACACAATGTTACAGATCACACATCATTTCACAGTAACTTATGCCATGTTTGTTGTATGTAGCATTTGTACACCCATGATGTTGTGACATGGGTGTACGCCTTCCATAAATAGTGGTACACATTATGACTGTATGTCTGTGTGCACATATTTGGATGCATACTGTCAAAGAAAACTACCTTTGACAAGTGAGCATTCAGTGATTTTTTTGCTGATGTGCTGTAATGATGCTACAGGAGTTTCCTATGCTCCATAATGAGCAGGATGCTTTATGTACACCTGTGTTTCTTTATTTGGCATTTGCATGACAGTATATGTGATTACAATTTGTAGGTTGCTTACCTATGTATGTTGGTGTGATATGAATGGTCATTACTTTGTATGTGTGTTTTATACATGTCCATTTTTTGTGTACATCAGTAATCCATCTAGCCATTTGACATACATTTTCCATTTGTTTAAATAAATGTCAGAGTGTCTTCTACAGCATCTCTATGCTTTACACATGCATTTGCATTGTGTCAACTTACTGTGTCCTGCTTTACCCTGATATGGTCCTAGGTTGTCCAACTTCTTTCCACCTTGATCTTGCCTTAGTATTTTTTTTTTTTGCAGGCATGTTTGCCTTTGCTAAAACTACTGTCCATTGCCTTTTATAAATCTGACACCATGAACATGTGCCAAATGCATGGCCATTGTGCAATATGGGACATCTGCATGCACGTTGCTGCCTAATGCTTGCAATATATCCTTGTTCTCATTCTACTTGTGAGTTACCCAGTGTAGTTTTTTTCACATCCATGTGTACAACCTGCTATATTCATTAATTTATATTACTTTTTTAACATATTATTACATGTCATTGTTGTATATATGTCTCTTCACCTTGATTTCATGTACATTCCATTTATGCCACTGACACACATAAATACACATGTACACCAATGTGTTGCCTTTGACATGACATATGTGTGTAACATACATACACACATTCCTTAAACATTTGTTTTCTCTGTGTACATCTACTTGTGTATATAGCAGCCTTTGTTTCTCTTCTGCAGTAATTCTGTTTGGCACTGTGCTTAGTTGCTTGCCTTTCACATGCATGGCTGTAGGTTTAGTTCTGTCCCCTGGAGTTGTCTACAATTGCTAGACCTGCATTAGCTCATCTGTGACATTGCTTAGCTTACACCTGCACTGCTGATGGACTATTTGGCTATGTATTTATTCATCCAATTTATACTATAATCCATATGTGTTACCCTACAACACTCATTTACTATTGGTCATACACACCCAGGTATGACTGCAACACTGTGACATGTGGCAAAGTGATATTGTATAGGAAGATTTTTGTTCTGCATTTCACCAAGGCTGGTATGCATCCCCACCCTGTTTGTCAACTTTCTATTTCCCATGTTGTGCAGTGTGCTGCCTGTGTAACTTAATGTTCTTGCTGTTTTTTTCCAACCTTTGTCTATCTTGTGTTGTGCTATTTGTTCTATGGGTATACCTGTTGTGATTACCTTCACCTCATATATCCCTATGTTTACCTTTCCTTTAATTCTTTAAAAAAACAGAAAAATTGTGGCCTATTCCCACAAAAAAAATTCTCATGCCCCTCTGAATTATACTCAGAGTTTCCTGTTCCAACTCTCTTGAGGGCCTCTTGTTTCTCCCTCTTCTTCACCAATACCCCACATCTTCATAGGTTCATAGGTTCATAAGTTCATACTAGGCTATCTGCCCTAGGGCATTTATAAGCCTAGCCAGAGTGTGTTTGGCTTTCGCCACCCATTTTAAATTAATTTTGCTATGCCCTTTTTCGAGGTTAGTATACTGTGCCTCTGTCTAACAGTGACACAGAAGTGATACCCGGGGTAAACCTACAATCCCCCATCCACTCATCAAGATTCCTCTTGAAGAGAGTCAATGAGGGACTCTGCCTAACCTGGACTGGGATTTTATTCCAGAGTGAAGGGAGCCTCTGGGTTATGAATCTGTCCCTCCAGCATGTCCTATTTATTTCAGTGCTGAGGTTCAAGTCTCTCGAGCTTGTAGCTTGATGGGATTTGGATTTTCTGAGGTGCAGCATGTCCATTAATTCCGGATTGGACATGGCTTTATACGTCAGGCACAGATCACCTGTGAGCAGGCGGTATGCCACTAAGTAGAGCTGGAGTTTCTTTAACCGGGCAGCATATGGCATCTGTTTGAGCCCTTTGATCCACTTGGTGAGGTACTTTTGGGGTCTTTCCAGTTGCTGCAAGTGTCTGGTAAGGTACATCCCAAAAGGGGCATCAATTATGGGCCTGATGAGGGATGAGTAAAGAGGCACAATGACCTCCCCTGATCTAGATGTGAATCCCTTCATGATTAGGTGGGCGATATAAAATGTTTTTCTAACCACTTTGGCCACGTGGTTGTCAGATGAGAGATTGCTATCAACTTGGGTCCCCAGGTCCCTAATTACTTCTTCGTGCCAATGGATTACCACCTACGTGGTAATTTGTGGGCAATTTGTTTTTGCCAAAGGGGATGACTACACACTTTTTGGCATTTAGCTTAAGGCCATGGCTCTGGCACCAGTTGTCTGTTTCTATGAGGCCCTTTTGGAGGATGCTTGTGTCAGCTGGAGAGTCGATTATGGCACCTAGTTTGCAGTCATTTGCGAACTTGGTCAGCCACAGTCCTTCCGTGTACCACCGAGAAATATATACCGAACAAGAGAGGTTCCAGGACTGAGACTTGTGGGACGCCACTTGTAACTGGTTTGGAGTCTGACATGGCTCCAGCAATTCTAACCATATGGGTTCTGTCCTTGAGCCAGTTTGCAACCCATCTAGTGACATAGGGGTTTATATTTAAGCTGGTGAGCTTATCTATAGTGCCTGAGTGGGGTATTGTATCGAAGGCTTTTTCGAGGTCCAGGTAGGCTGTGTGGACCACCTTCCCCTTGTCAGTGGCCTTGGTGACTGTTTGAAAGAAATCGACCAGGTTTAAGAGGCAGGATCTGCCCTTAACAAAGCCGAACTGGGTAGGATCCAGTGTCTGTAGGTCCCCAATATCTTTATTTATGAGGTCCATGATGATCCTTTACATAGCTTTGCAGACCAAGCTAGTCAGGCTTATGGGGCGATAGTTTCCAGGATCCATTGAGGAACCACCTTTGTGAAGAGGGACCACTGTTGCTGTACGCCACCATTTGGGTACATAACCTGTAGTAAGGCTGAGACTGAACAGTAGTTTTATGTTTGGGTTTAGCTCTTCTTGGAGTTCATGTAGGATGCAGCCCGGGACACCATCTGGTCCCATTGATGCTGTGTTTTTTGCTTTGGAGAGGGCGGCTCTTACATGAGCATCTCAGTTGTTAGGTGGGTGGCATTCTGCTCTGATAGATATTTGCCCTTTTGGTGGGGGGGGGAAGTTTGCGCTGAACCTGTCAGCTAAGATGTTGGCAATGTCTGTGGGTTTGGTGTATTTTTTGTCATTTTGGACTAATTCTGAGCATATCTGGGAATTCCCACCCAGGTTCCTAACATAACTGAAGAAAGCCTTGTGATTATCCTTAGTGCAATTTTTCTCTCGAAGCTGACCTTAGACGATTTTATGAGTGCGCATAGTTTTTTGCTAATACTGATCAGAGATGCCTTCCCTTTTTGGGATTTTGCTCTATCATGTAGTAGCTTCCTCCATCCATTGTACAGTTTGTTTATGGCTGGGGTCCACCAGACAGGATGTTTGCCTTTGGAGGATTGGGTCTTGGTTTTATTTGGGATTGCATGATCCATGCATTCCTGAAGGTTTTCATAGAATGCGTTTATAAAGGATTCTGTAGTCTGGAACATATTTTCCACAGGCCCGGAGGCTTTGAAGGATTCCACCTTGGTTTTGAGGAGTGTGAAATTTGCTTTAGAGAAGTTTTTCACTGTGGTTTTCTGGGCAGGGTGTGGGGTCGGGATGTGAATATCCAGTGAGATTAGTTTATGGTCTGATCTTACCAGTGAGGGATGCACTTCTGGTCTGGAGCATAGAGTCCCCATGTTGGTGATGATCAGGTCCAGTATGTTTTCTCCTCTTGTAGGAGTGGTAACAAGTTGTTCCATAGCATTTGAGTTTATAAATTCTAGGAACCTTTGGGCTAGGGTGTTGGAGCTAGAGTAATGCTCTCAGTCTATGTTTGGGTAGTTGAAGTTGACATATATAATGGTGTTTGGAGAGACCTTCATATTTTCCAGTGTTCTCAGGAAGACCGAGTGGGGTTCCTGGGTTTGGGAGGGTGGTCTGTAGCAGGCTATAAACTGGAAGGCAGTTTTACCCACTGTTAGTTGCACATGGATAGTCTCTGATGCTTCGTGCTGTGCCACCAACCTGGAGGTGTGGGTATCTTTGACGAATATTGATACTCCCCCTCCTTTTCTGGTTCGGTCCAAGTTTTGGGGCCGAAAAGCATGGTATGAGGTATAACCTGGTAGTGCTGGGGTGCTCTCGGGAGCCTTGAACCAGGTTTCTCTTACTGCACAGATATTGATGTTCTCCATGCTAAGGAGAGTTTCCAGTGTGTGCATCTTGAGGTTTAGACTTATGGCGTTGAGTAGCACTACTCTTAGTTTCTTATCCCTTGTGATACCTATGGAGGTGGGTTTGTCTTTTGAGCCTTGCCTGAAAAAAGGCACTATGGGGGTAGCAAGAGCCTTTGCCAATATCTGAAAGCCCAGGGGTGATAGGTGCAAGCTGTCCCTAGTGAAGCATCGTGGCTTGTCGAGCATGTCATCCCAGGCTGACAGGCATTGGATCCCCTTTGAATGACACCAATACTTAAGCCAATTGTTGAAATTGATCATCTTGTCTTCATATTGTGGCATCATTCTTGGTGAGGGTAAGATGCTACTCAAGGTCAGGGTCATACCAGCCTGGGCTACATGCTCAGAGAGCTCCTATATGTCTCTTGTCATGTAGTCCAGGGAGGTACATCTCAGATTCATACCAGCATGGACAATGACTGAGTCATATTTGTACTTGTCTTGGAGTGACCTGAGTGCTTGTGCTATGTGGCGGATCCTAGCGCCCGACAGGCAGCTCACCGTGACCTTCTCCTTGTTCTGCCTGGTGAGTGGGACGTCAGTGTGCCTGACGATAGAGTCACCTATTACAAGTGTATCAGGTGTGTTGTTTAGCCTTAAGGGCTGTGACTGTTCGGCACACTGGCTTTGTGAGCTATGTATTGTACGTGTTTTGTTTTGGGGGTGGCAGTTGCTTGGGTGTCTGCTTTGGAGGTCTCTGCTGCTTAGGCAGATTTTTATTTAGAGCCTCTGAGTATGTTTTTGTGTGTTTATGTGTTTGGTTTGCTGTCATGGTAGGTCTATGTGAGACTGGAATTGTAGTGAGTGTGGTTTCCTTCTCCTCCTGACTGGTTACGCCAGTACTGAGTTGAGAGAGGTTAGCCTCAGTTTGGCTATATGGTTGCATCTCTCACATGTGTTGGAATTTGTTGGGAGGAGGAGAGTGTTGTCTGTGTACATGAGGCAGTTATGTAACATTGCCTCAAGATTCCCAGATTCACCAGCTGGCCGGAGGAGATTGACAACTGACCTTTGGACATGCTAGAATAGTATTGGGAATTCCTTTATAATTGAAAAAAAGGGCCAATGGGACAAGGTACTCAAGGAGTTTGTGAGGGTGTAGTGCTTTTAATTTTTTAGTGCTGACTTATATAATTGCTTTAGTGAGCAAGTGTCAGGTAACTTAAATGCAATGTGTTACAGGTAACATCTTCTTTTCATCTCACACTTTCCTCAGGTGTTTTTTTAGGACATGTATGGGTTCCATAAGTCCAATGCAATATTTTTTATTATGTAGCTATCCGTAGTTGTCTCTGAGTTTAGTGTAATGAGTCATATCAATATATGCAGTATGCATTAGAAATAGCCTTGCAGCTTGGAAGCAAGTATTTTAAGTTACTGGATGGCATAAGGAAATATCTGTCGTTGTCTGAGACATTTGCGTGTGTGTACTCCTGCAAATTTATGTTACGAATTCCATGCAGCTTACTTTGGGAACTTGACATTTTAATGTGTGTGGGTTTTGGTTATCAGAATGAGTCAGTTACATTCTGCAGTTGTCCTTAACCTTACTGTACATATTCTGTTATGTTTTTAAACAACTATCAGGATTATTGAATTGTGATCATCTTTCCATTTGTTTGTTAATGTACAATGTTACTAAGCAACCATTTCTTATCATTACGGATTACTTGCTCCTTAAAATAGTGCTCTTTTGGAACTGCGATAATCTGTTGTGCACTGAGGAATTATGAGTTTCGTGTCATACATTAGCATATTACAGTGTTATCCTACGTTTCACACTGATATAGGTGTAATGTTTGTCCTCAGAGGAGTGGTTTAAGGCAGTAACTTGTAGTTTATTGGCCATTTTGGGTCATTTCCTGTCTTTTCAGCCCCTGCTATAAAAGCACGCTTTAGGCGAATTAAGCGTGAGCTGCCACTGTTGCACACTAGGGCAGCGCCGGTTAAGCAGGTTTAAACTATTCGGGCTACCTAAAGTCCACTCTTCAAATTTTCCCTTAAAACTACCTTCCTCGAACTATACTACTGATCAAATCAGCGTATCCTATAACTAAAAAGATCATCTCTACTTGACTCCAAGTAGACTATTCTCTATCTGTTAAACCTAGCACTCACTCCTACAGTACTTATTACCTTGATACGGCACTCTTGTCATAGATAGTACCCAAAAGGCAACCCCATTTCTCGGTCACCTCGTCCCCGGAATCTTTTTAAAGTTTTTGTCTATCCTTCTAGCATGTCGAGGGATCAGTTGCTAGTGTCCTCTCCTGCTCAGCTGGTGAACCTGGGAATATTGAGGCAATGTTACAATTGCCTCATGTACCTGAACAACCCTCTCCTCCTCCCACAAAACACAAATACATGCGAGAGATGCAACTATCTGGCCAAACTGGAGGCTGAGCTCTCTCAACATAGGACTGGCAAGACCAGTCAGGAGGAGAAGGTTACCACACACACTATAGACCCAGTCTCACATAGTACCATTACAACCTCAAATCATACACATAAACACACAAAGACATACTCGGAGGCTCTGATCAAAATCTACCAAAACAGCAGAGGCCACCAAAGCAGACACCCAAACAACCACCACCTCAGAACACAACACCTGCAACACATAGACCTCACAGTCAGAGTGTCAAACAGTCACAGCCCTTAAGGCCAAACACAATGCCAGACACACTGGTCATTGGTGACTCCATAGTCAGACACACTGGCGTCCCGCTCACCAGACTGAGTAAGGAGAAGGTCACAGTAAGCTGCCTGTCGGGCGCTAGAATCCGCCACATAGCGCAAGCACTCAGGTCTCTCAACAGCAGGTACAAAAATGACTCAGTCATTGTCACGCTGGTGTAAGCGACCTGAGGCGTACCTCCTTGGACTACATGAAAAGAGACATTGAGGAGCTCTCTGATTATGTAGCCCAGGCAGGTATGACCCTGACCTTGAGCAGTATCCTACCTTCACCAAGAATGATGCCACAATACAGAGATAAGATGATCAGCTTTAACAATTGGCTTAAACACTGGTGTCATTCAAAGGGGATCAGTATCTGTCTGCCTGGGATGACATGCTGGACAAGCCCGCTGCTGCCAAGGGGCGGCTTGCACCTGTCACCTGGGATTCGGATATTGGCAAAGGCTCTTGCCACCCCATAGTGCCTTTTAGGCAAGGCTCAAATTCTAAACCTACCACCCTAGAACACAAAAGGAAAAAAACTAAGGGTAATGCTGCTCAATGCCAGAAGTCTAAATCTCAAAATGCTGCACTTTCGAGGCCCTTCTCAGTATGGAGAACATCGATGTCTGTGCTGTGACAGAAACCTGGTTCAAGGCTCCTGAGAGCACCCCAGCGCTATCAGGTTTTACCTCATATCATGCGTTCCGGCCCCAAAATCCGGACAATACCAAGAAAGGAGGGGTATCCATATTCATCAGGACACCCACACCTCAAGACTGAGTAACGCATGCGATGCATCGGAGACCATCCAGGTGCAATTAACCATAGGCAAGACTGCTCTGCAAATTGTAGCATGTTACAGGCCACCCTCACAAACTCAGGAACCTCACATGGCCTTCCTGAAAACACTAGAGGATAAATGTATCACCAAACACCATCATACTAGGTGACTTCAATTACCCTAATATAGACTGGGAACACTACTCAAGCCCAAACACCCTAGCCCAAAAGTTCCTGGAATTCATAAACTCAAATGCCATGGAACAACTAGTCACCATCCCACAAGAGGAGATAACATACTTGATCTCATCATCACGAACATGGGAGCACAATGTTCAACACGGAAGTATACCCCTCACTGGTGAGATCAGATCACAAACTAATCTCGCTGGAGGTCCTCATCCACCCCACCTGAAATAAAAAGACCACAGTAAGAACTTCTCAAAAGCCGACTTCACACTTCTAAAGACTAGTGTGGTCTCCTTTAAGGCCCCGAGCCGGAGAAAACAGTACTCAAGCAGCTGAATCACTTACAGATGGCTTCTACCAGCACCTGCAGGGCTGCATGGATAAGGCAATCCCAAGCAAAACAAAGACTCTTTGTACCAAAGGCAAGCGTCCAGTCTGGTGGACCCCAGCCATAAACACACTCTACAACAAAGGAGGAAGCTACTACAAGATAGAGCAAAATCCTTAAAAGGTAAGACACCCTTGATCACTATAAGTAAAAACTAAGAGCTCTCATAAAATCATCCAAAGCAAATTTCGAGAGAAAAATAGCTAAAGACTCAAAGACAATCATAAGGCCTTCTTTAGCTATGTTAGAAACCTGGGAGGAAACTCCCAGATATGCTCAGAACTAGTTCAAAATGATGTGAAGATTACTGATCCTACAGACATTGCCAACATACTGGCTGACAGGTTCAGTGCAAACTTCTCCCCCCTCCCCAAAGGAGATATCTATACCAAGCGATTGCAGCCCCAAACATCTCCAGCGCCCAAGTGAGAACTGCTCTCTCCAAAGCAAAAACACAGCATCCATGGGACCTGATGGTGTCCCCGGCTGTGTGCTCCACGAACTCAATGAGGAATTAAACCCACAGCTAGGACAGCTGTTTAATCAAAGTCTTACCTCTGGATACGTGCCCAGGGGTGGCGCACTGCAACTGTGGTCCCACTTCACAAAGGCGGTGCCTCCACCGACCCTGGAAATTACCGGCCCATTAGCTTGACAAGCCTTATCTGCAAAGCCATGGAGAGGATCATAATGGACCTCATAAATAAAGACATAGGAATTTGCAGACTTTGGATCCAACCCAGTTTGGCTTTGTCAAAGGCAGATCATGCCTTTTAAACTTGGTTGACTTTTTGAAACAGTCACCAAAGCCATTGATGAGGGAAAGGCAGTCCATACAGCCTACCTCGATCTGGCTAAGGCCTTGATACAATACCCCACTTTCGGGTATCATTGAAAAACTCATCAGCTTAAATGTTAACCCATACATCACAAGATGGGTTGCAAACTGGCTGAGTGACAGAACCCACAGGGTCAGAGTTGCTGGCGCCATGTCAGACTCAAAGCCTGTCACAAGTGGTGTCCCACAGGGCTCAGTCCTGGGCCCACTCTTGTTGGCATCTACTTTTCAGTACAAGCAAACACAGGAGGTTATGGCTGACAAAGTTTGCAGATGACTGCAAACTAGGCGCCATAGTAGAAAACACATCTGACACAGATATCCTTCAGAAGGGTCTCACAGAAGCGGATAACTGGTGCCAGAGCCACGGCCTAAAGTTAAATGCCAAAAATGCATAGTCATACCCTTCGGGAAAAACAAGGTTACCCCTAGCTGCAAATAGGTGGCAATCCACTGAGCACAGAAGAAGTTATCAGGGACCTGGGGACCCAGGTTGATAGTAGTCTGTCATTCGACACCCATGTAGCTAAAGTAGTTAGGAAGACCTTCTACATTGCCCACCTTATCATGAAGGGATTCTCATCTAGATCAAGGGAGGTCATAGTCTCCCTTTACTCATCACTCATCAGACCAATGATTGAGTACAATGCCCCATTGAGAATGAATCTGACCCGACGCTTGCAGCAGCTGGAGGCCACAAAGTTCCTCACCAAAGGATAAAGGGTCTCAAAATCTGTCCTATGCTGCCCGACTGAAAGAACTCCAGCTCTATTCAGTAAACACGCTTACTGCTCAGAGGTGACCTTTGCCTAACATACAAGGCCATGTCAAACCCAGATTTGATGAATATGCTTCACCTCAAAATCTAGATCCATCAGAGCCACAAGGCGGGACTTAAACCTCGACACGGCTATTAATAGGGCGTGCTGGAGGATAGATTCATCACCCAAAGACTCCCTATGCTGTGGAACAAAATCCCGGTACATGTGAGGCAGAGCACCTCGCTGGCCTTGTTCAAGAGAAATCTTGACCAATGGATGGGAGATCGCAGATATACCCCAGGGATTACCTCAGTGTCACTGCTCGACAGAGGCACAGCAAAATAATGGGTATAGTTCCCCATACTAAAGGGGTGGCGTAAGCCACAAAACGATGGGCTAGGCTTGTAAATGCCCTCGGGCAGATAGCCTAGTATGAACCTATGAACCTATGAACCTATGTGTCACATTCCAAGCGCTTTACAGAATCTGGCCATTTGTGTGGTAAAGTTTTTGGAAAACTAGTTCAATAAAGTCTGCAGATTTTGAAAATGTTCCCTTAGTTGATTTTGGCTTTATGATGCTTCATTTATTTGGAATTCAGTTAAGTGGTATTTTGGTGAGAGGGGCTTTCCACCATTTACATTCACTGAATTGTCTTTCTTATGGTCAGAAAATGATGCCTGACTTGTGATTGACAGCACTTTCATTGAGTGCTGAGCAATTGAAGATAAATGGCTAAAACAGTTTCACATATCATGAAGTTTTTTTTTTCTCTCCACTGTTAATAATCACAGAGTAGGAATATTTACGTTTCAGGTGATGTCCTCCTTCATACATGGTGAAGGGGGGCTTGCCCCATAAAAAAAAAAAAAATTACTTCTGAGGTTCAGCAAACATTTGAATTCATTTGTTTTCAATCACTCAACAGTTGATGAAAGTGATATTAATCTATTGTCATGCATTCAGGGTACCTTTTTGGCTAGGCTTATATAGGCCCTAAGGCCAATAGCCTAGTACCTACCTATGAACCTAGTTCCATATTTATTTATTCCACTTTTACAATTCCTTCCAACATTTTATCTTCACATATCTTTTCTCATAGTTTCTTCATTTTTTTTTTGCATTCTAAAGCAAACATTCTTCTATTTCAGCTTCTTTACAATTATGCCCAAAGGCATTTATAAGCCTAGCCAGAGTGTGTCGGCTTTCGCCACCCCATTGATTATTTAACTGATCCTTTGTCAAGCAGAGCTAAAGTGATCCCAGGGGTGTATTTACTATTACCCATCCACTCGTCAAGGTTTCTCTTGAAGAGTGTTAGTGAGGACTCTGCCTAATGTAGTTTGGAATTTTGTTCCAAAGCATGGGGAGTCTCAGTGACAGGAATCTATCCCTCCTGCATGTTCTATTTAGTTGTGGTGAGGTTTAGCTCACAAATG
>NW_025051145.1:0-12441 GCF_019279795.1 Protopterus annectens | reverse complement strand
GCATGAACATTCTTGACTGTGTTTTCGGGGTGGATTGGCCAGCCATATTTATTGGTAGCTACTGTCAACCTGGGTCCCCAGATCCTGATGACTTCTTCTGTGCTCAGTGGATTGCCACCTATATGGTAGCTAGGGGTAACCTTGTTTTTCCCGAAGGGTATGACTATGCATTTCTTGGCGTTTAACTTTAGGCCATGGCACTGGCACCAGTTATCTGTTTCTGTGAGGCCCTTCTGAAGGATATCTGTGTCAGATGTGTTTTTGACTATGGCACCCAGTTTGCAGTCATCTGCAAACTTTGTCAGCCATAACCCTCCTGTGTTTGCTTGTACTTCAGAAAAGTAGATGCCGAACAAGAGTGGACCCAGGACTAAGCCCTGTGGGACACCACTTGTGACAGGCTTTGAGTCTGACATGGCTCCAGCAACTCTGACCCTGTGGGTTCTGTCACTTAGCCAGTTTGCAACCCATCTTGTGATGTATGGGTTTACATTCAAGCTGGTGAGTTTTTCGATGATACCTGAGTGGGGTATTGTGTGAAGGCCTTTGCCAGGTCGAGGTAGGCTGTATGGACTGCCTTTCCCTCATCAATGGCCTTGGTGACTGTCTCGAAAAAGTCAACCAAGTTTAAAAGGCATGATCTGCCTTTGACAAAGCCAAACTGGGTTGGATCCAAAGTCTGCAAGTTCCCTATGTCTTTATTTATGAGTTCCATTATGATCCTCTCCATGGCTTTGCAGATAAGGCTTGTCAAGCTAATGGGATGGTAATTACCAGGGTCGGTGGAGGCACCGCCCTTGTGAAGTGGGACCAAAGTCGCCATGCACCACTCCTTGGGTACGTATCCTGAGGTGAGGCTAAGATTAAACAGCTGTCCTAACTGCGGGTTTAATTCCTCATTGAGTTCGTGGAGCACACAGCCGGGGACACCATCCTGTCCCATGGATGCTGTGTTTTGCTGGAGAGCAGTTCTCACCTGGGCGTTGGAGATGTTTGGGGCTACAATCCTCTGGTATAGATATCTCTCCTTTTGGTGGGGAGGGAGAAGTTTGCACTGAACCTGTCAGCCAGTATGTTGGCAATGTGTGTAGGTTCAGTAATCTTCACATCATTTTGAACTAATTCTGAGCATATCTGGGAGTTTCCTCCTAGGTTTCTAACATAGCTAAAGAAGGCCTTATGATTGTCTTTTGAGTCCTTGGCGATTTTTCTCTCAAAATTTGCCTTGGATGATTTTATGAGAGCTCTTAGTTTTTTACTTATAATGATCAAAGGTGTCTTACCTTTCAAGGATTTTGCTCTATCTTGTAGTAGCTTCCTCCTTTTGTTGTAGAGCTTGTTTATGGCTGGGGTCCACCAGACTGGACGCTTGCCTTTGGTACAAAGAGTCTTAGTTTTGTTTGGGATTGCCTGATCCATGCAGTCCTGTAGGTGCTGGTAGAAGGCATTTGTAAGTGATTCAGCGGTTTGAGTAATGTTTACCACTGGCTCAGGGGCCTTAAAGGAGACCACGCTAGTTTTAGAAGTGTGAAGTCGGCTTTTGAGAAGTTTTCACTGTGGTCTTTTTATTTCAGGTGGGGGCGGGATGAGGACCTCCAGCGAGATTAGTTTATGATCTGATCTCACCAGTGAGGGGTATACTTCGGTGTTGAACATTGTGATCCCATGTTCGTGATGATGAGATCAAGTATGTTTTCTCCTCTTGTGGAGATGGTGACTAGTTGTTCCATGGCATTTGAGTTTATGAACTCCAGGAACCTTTGGGCTAGAGTGTTTGGGCTTGAGTAGTGTTCCCAGTCTATATTAGGGTAGTTGAAATCACCTAGTATGATGGTGTTTGGAGATACATTTATCCCCTACAATGTTTTCAGGAAGGCCATGTGAGGTTCCTGAGTTTGAGAGGGTGGCCTGTAACATGCTACAAATTGCAGAGCAGTCTTGCCTATGGTTAATTGCACCTGGATGGTCTCCGATGCATCGTGCATTGCCACCAACCTTGAGGTGTGGGTGTCCTTTATGAATATGGACACCCTCCTTTCTTGGTGTTGTCCGGATTTTGGGGCCGGAACGCATGATATGAGGTGAAACCTGATAGTGCTGGGGTGCTCTCAGGAGCCTTGAACCAGGTTTCTGTCACAGCACAGACATCGATGTTCTCCATACTGAGAAGGGCCTCAAGTGCGTGCATCTTGAGATTGAGACTTCTGGCATTGAGCAGCATTACCCTTAGTTTTTTTCCTTTTTGTGTTCTAGGGTGGTAGGTTTAGAATTTGAGCCTTGCCTAAAAAGGCACTATGGGGGTGGCAAGAGCCTTTGCCAATATCCGGAAGCCTAGGGGTGACAGGTGCAAGCCGCCCCTTGCAAAGCAGCGTGGCTTGTCCAGCATGTCATCCCAGGCAGACAGACATTGGATCCCCTTTGAATGACACCAGAATTTAAGCCAATTATTAAAGCTGATCATCTTATCACTGTATTGTGGCATCATTCTAGGTGAAGGTAGGATACTGCTCAAGGTCAGGGTCATACCTGCCTGGGCTACATAATCATAGAGCTCCAAGGAGGTACATCTCAGGTCGTTGACACCAGCGTGGACAATGACTGAGTCGTACTTGTACCTGCTGTTGAGAGACCTGAGTGCTTGCGTTATGTGGCGGATTCTAGCGCCCGACAGGCAGCTTACTGTGACCTTCTCCTTAATCAGTCTGGTGAGCGGGACGTTAGTGTGTCTGACTATGGAGTCACCTATGACAAGTATGTTTGGTGTTGTATTTGGCCTTAAGGGCAGTGACTGCTTTGCACACTGACTTTGTTGTTTATGTGTTGTTTGTGTCTGCAGACAGGCCACCGGATCTGCTCTTGACACCTCACATCAAAATAGTGAAGACATCTTGGAGGTTCCTGCAATTCTAGATGGAAAATACACACTGTTTGTCCTTTGAACTCACAATACCTCCCCCCAGGTGTTCACCAAATGCCTAGCTCCTATCACATCCCATGTACAACTACTCAGAGTAAGGACTTTCCCTGACCTGGATGACTGGCAAAAAGTGGCCCCACTATGGAGTTACTTCTAATGGCAAGACAGTACCTATTCCAGCTGTGTCTGCCTTTGAGGATCATGCTAAATCTGGCAAAGTTCCAATACACCCATCAGAATCTTTATTTTTCATTGGCTGCCAGTTGGATATAGTCAGTCAGAAAGCAAATCTACACCCACTGGCCCAACTCCCCCAAGTTAGAATTTTTAAGGGAACTGTAGAAAGCTTGAAGATGTATTTATTTTTCTTATGACACATTTATTTACTTATTTATTTATTTATTTATTTATTTGTTTGTTTGTTTATTTATTTATTTTACATTTGTTGACTGGGTTTTTCTGACTGAGCTAAGTAGCCCTTTTTCAGCAGAGGCCTGTTGACAAAAGCTCCACATGTTCTACAGATTATCATTTACAAAAATAAGTAAACAATCAACAACTGGTTTACAGAAGATATTTAAAGCAATATATATATATATATATAGATATATATATATATATATATATATATATATATTTATTTATTTATGTAAAGCAAGGATTTACTACAGTAAACTAATCATTATGTCTGTCAGATTTAGAATCTTACGTCATTCAGAAGGACTAACAATAGTTTTGTCACCAAACGTAAAATATAACATTATGCAGATAAGAATGTATGTAATGTGCTTAGGATAGAAAAGTTAATGTGAGACAAAGCCTAGAAAGTTAAAAAGTTACATAAGTTGGGAGCAGATAGAGGTGTGCAGTTAAGGTTGATTAGCTGTTTACGGGGGGTACAGAGGCAGGTCCATTGGTTTAACAGGTATTTTTTAGTGGCTAGCTTGAATTGACTAAGTTGCTTGAGTGACCTGATCACTAGTGGGAATTTGTTCCAGGCCTTGGAAGGATTATAGCTATAGAGAATACATCCTTTCTTAGTTTTAAGTTTGTGGATTTGTAGTAGATCTAGGTTAGAGCTCTGGAGGGATCTAGCAGGTGAACAGTGGGAGATGACAGATGATAGGGTAGGACAGTAAGAAGGCTGATAAAGTATGGAGTGGATGATCTGGAGGGAGAAGAAGCTGGTGAGGTAGTTCAAGCCAGCTAAGGTGTTTGAGTGAGAGACAGTGATGTGACTTGTAAGTTTGATGGGCTACAAATTTGGCTATCTTGTTGTAGATAGATTCAAGTTTGGCAAGGAGTGTGGAATTGAGGCAAGTAAGAATTTGAGAGCCATATAATAGACTGGGTAGGAGGAATGCATAAGAGAGAATTACTTTAGCTTCACTGGTGAGAAACCTTTTGTTGTGGTAGAGGAGCCCTAGTTTCTGATGGGTTTTCTTGATGCAGTTGTTAATGTGTAGATCAAATTTAAGTTGGTCATCAATGATGACACCAAAGAGTTTAGTGCTAGTTTTCACCCTGATGTGTGTGTTATTGAGGGACAGGATTGCAAAAGTGGATTTAATGTGGTTGTAGTTTTTAGAAAGAAAAATCAGTAGTTTAGTTTTTTTGGGTTAGGATAAGCTGGTTATCAGACAGCCAGTTTTCTAATGAGTTAAAGGAAGTCTGTGTTGTAGAGATTAGTTCAGAGGGAGAGTCAGCAATAGTGATGACAGTAGAGTCATCAGCATATTGGACCAGTGATGACTGAGGACAGGAAGAATAAAGAAGATTAGTGAAGATGTTGAAAAGTCGTGGACCAAGGATGGAACCCTGAGGGGCACTCGTTTTAACTGGGAGAGGAGAGGAGAGTGTAGATTGTCACTTCACTGCTTGAGATATGTCAGTGAGGTAAAAACCATGCAACAGTAGCAGAGGAGAAGTTAAGGTTGGTTAGTTTGTGCAGAAGGAGAGGGTGAGAGACAGTGTCAAAAGCTTTAGAGAGATCTAAGAATAAGCAGGAGATAATTTTATTATCTCTGGCAAGGGATATAGTATTAAGAAATGATAGTAGGGCAGTGGTAGTACTATGCTTTGGTGTAAAGCCATGTTGAATAGGTGTGAGCAGATTTTCAGAGAGTAGGTAGTGCATAACTTGTGTATGTATGCATTTTTCTAGAACTTTAGAGAGGAGAGATGATGGCAATTGGTCTAAAATTGGTGATGCTGAGGAGTTACCTCCTTTATGTACTGGCAGAGTGAAGAATTGTTTCCAAATGGAAGGGACTTTGGACTCTGTAATGGAGCGGTTGATTAAGATAGATACAGGGAGAGCAAGAGAGTCAACAGCTAACTGAAGGACTGAAGGAAAAGGGAAGGAATGTTGTCGGTAGAAGCTGAGCAAGGTTTGAGTTTAAAGAGTAGGGATTCGATGTAGCTAGTGGGCATAGGTTTGAGGGAAAAAGAGTTTAATGAGAGTATAATGGGATTTGATAGACAGTGCTTTGAAATATTATTAAAGTTACATGAGTTGGCACTGGGTTTGAATAGTTTGGATATAGAGTCAATGAAATATGTGTTGAAGGTGGAAGCAGTATCTTTGGGAGTCTTATCAGGACAAGGATTGGGGGAGCAGGGACCACCAGGTTGGAGTATGTGGTTTAATGATTTCCAAAATTTTTTGGTTTAGATTTCAAGGCTGAGGGTGGATTATAGTAGAAGTCTCTTGTATCTTTATTAATACACTTTTTGGTCTGATTTTTAAGTTCTTTGTATTTTAGCAAGTCTGCAGGGAGCTTGGTTTTGGTCCACATTTTCCATGCTCTGTCTCTATTTTTCATTAGGATGTGGGTGGAATTTGATAGCAATGAAGATATATTAGATTTAATACGGACTGTGAGAAATGGGGCAAGTGAGTCAAGAATACTGAGAAAGGTGGAGTTGAAAGACAGGGCAGCATCATCAAGGGGGAGTTGGGTAAGGAAATTCCAGTTAACTTTTGAGAGAAGAGATTTAAAGGTGTCAGAGTGGACGTTAGTAAGCTTGCTGCATGTGATAAATCTATGCTGCTTAGTAAAGTGAGGGATGTATCTAAGTACTTTTATTGGGGAGTGATCACTTAGTGTGTTGGGAAGGGTTTCTGGACTGTGATAGAGGGATTAGAGACTAGAATCCAGTCGATAATGGTGGTGTGTGTATGAGAGTTGTTGGTATGGGTGGCATCAGTGATACGGTGAGTAAAGTCATACAAGTTAATGTGTAAGGAAGACTTTGGGGTACAGAGAGCTAACCAATTAATATTGACATCACCAAGATTAATGGTTTCATTAGGAATATGTTGAGAGAAGTATGAGAGTATGTGTCCCAGCAGGGGTAAGTTATCCCCCAGGGGGAATGTAGATCCCTACTATTGTGATGGTGGTATGGGTGTTAAGTACAAGGTTGGCTGTCCCAGCAGAGGTAAGTTATCCCCTGGGGGAATGTAGATTGGTACTATTGTGAGGGTGGTATGGGTGTTAAGTACAAGGTTGGCTGTCAGTATTTCAGCAGGGAAAACGACAGGATAGTTTTATTAGGAGTTGTCGGTATTAGGAGTTGTCAGAGTAAGGTGGTTAGAGTAAACAATGGCAACTCCACCACCCTTTTTCTTTTGGCAGTCAAGGCACAGTGTACTATAGCCAGGAGGGAGAAAGTCTTTGTCATGGTGTTGGGGTTTTAGCCAAGTTTCTGTTAGGGTGATGATATCAGGGGTGTGGCTTGGGATCCAAGCATGAAGTTCCCTAACCTTGTTTAATATACTTCTAGTGTTTATTGAGTAAAAGGAGATTTGTTTGTTTGGGGGGGGGGTCAGAGGTGTATAGGTTAGTGGGCTATAGCTATAGGTGGAGTTGTGTTGAGTGGGACCTGGAATGAGATGAATGTTTCCTGCAAGTAGAAGAACATTAGGGTGGTAGTGGCAGTTATATTTGTTAAAGATAAAATATTTTGTTTTATTTTTAGGGAATGTGGTTTAGGTGGGGGAATTTTGATTTTAGGAAGAGGAGTTTCAGTAGAAAAGATAGAAGCAAATATAGCTAATGAATGATAAGGAGATGAGGTATCACTAGTATGAGGCATTGTGGGAACTTTGAGACTAGGACATAACTGGATATTAACTGAGGTGAGAGCATGAAGGAGGAGTAATGGACGTAGTACAAGACAAAGGGTAGTAGAGAAAGGCATGATGGGTAAGAGTATTGAGTACTAGAGTACTGAAATTGGTGATTGGGGAGTTAGTAGGTTTATTTTGCAGGTAGGCATGTGAGAGTGTGTTGCTTAAGTGATGTTTGAGTGGGGGGGGTAGTGGTAATGTGGGTAGTGGAAGGAGAAGAAATAGTTTGCTAGTGTAGCGTGGGAGAGGGGAGGGGTTACTAAATAGTTTGTGTGGAGAAAAGATAGGGGAAGTAGGGTGCAGAGTGGGTGGTAACAATGGTTATGTATAAAGGAAATGATATGGGGGGGTGAGAAAGGGGGTGGGAGGGGAGTGAAGTGAGCCCGAGCATAATGTGGCTACACCAGAGGCGCAAGAAAGCTCAAAAAACAATCAGTGGCTGTTTGTCTATTAGCAAATGTTGCTAGCAAGCTCTTTAAGGATGAGTAGAGCTAAGGGACTTGGGGCTGAACTAAAGTTTTGTTTTGGAATAGTTTTAATCTTAGACTCTGGAGCTCACCTGTTTGCATACAGACAGAATAAGGATCTTATATAATTAGTAGAGTATGTTGCTACCGCTACGTAGTGACCGACCTGATTAAAGCTCTCCAAGTTGGAAGCTGAATGGACCTCAATCCAGCTGTGCTCACCTCACAATGATAGTCACAAAGTAAGAGAAAATTGTTAAAACAATTCAATGACATTCACCTAATGATTAATTGTAAAGGAAGTTTTGCATACAAAAGTTGAGATTTCCCAAGACTGATTTGAGCTTTTGCTGAAACTTTGCTTCAGAACCGAAGGTGGGAGTTGACACAACCCTGAGGTTTGTGGATGGCCCAAGCAAACTGCAAAGAGAAAAAAGAGTGTGAGCAGAAAGTGAATAGTACAGTTTTAGGAGAAATGGAGACAAACTGGGAGAGAGTAGAGGATATTAGTCAAGGAGTGATGGAAGGATAATCAGAAGACAGAGAGTGGGTACACGAAATGGCACAGTAAGTAGGTACATAGATAAATGTCCAGGGAAGAGAAAAGAATCACAAAGAATAGGAAACAGTGTCTAGGCCAGGGGTGTCCAACCTTTTCAGTTGCAAGGGCCGCATTGAGTCAACAGAAATGGTCTGGGGGCCGCATGTAAAATATATCATTGCAAACGGCAAGTGAAGACCAAAAAAAAAAAAAAAAAAAAAGGTCTCTCACGTAAACTGAAGAGCAAAAAAAAAAAATACAATACAATGATACAAGTACAACATATTCCTCCTTTTCATTATGGCATGCATATGTGCCTCTGAAAACAGCTAGTTAGCTAGTAAGAGAGTGATTCCCCCTGTACACTATTTGAAAACTAATTGGCTGCCATAGCTAACAGTTAGCAGCCATCAGAACTACAAATACAGCAAGAATGAACATTTTAAAATTGTTATATTAGCGGACCGGAGTTCCGCTGTGGTGACCCCTAACCGGGATAAGCCTAAAGACACAACAACAACATATTCAGCACCTATTGCCACCTGCCATTCATTAACTTGCATAACTCAAGCCACAAATGTTGCTTAGTGGAGTAACACAAAGCAGTTCTTATATACACGTTACTCCTATAAAGGACTTATTCCTACTTCTGTTCTGCCATTCATTCCTCAGTCATGTAACAAAAGAGTATACTGGCTGACTGATGCGACAAAAGTAATAGCTTCAATCTATGTAAATTCATTATTAACATTTTATGTAGTTATTTATATGTCACTAAAACTTCTGTCTCATCACTGCAATATATTTTTATCTTTCTCTATCTTTCTGCTTTAAAATGCCTACTTAAGATTAACATAACTCATGCAAAGCATTCACAGCTACCCATAGAACAAACAGTAGAGTAGATACAGTGTCACAGCAGAGTCACAGAATCACAAAAGAATCAGAATTCTGTCTACTTTGTGGTTGGTCTTCAGTAATCAAGACATCACCAATGTTTGCTTTGTCTCCAGCATCTGATAATCTGAATTTAAAAATTGCAGCATTGCTGATCTTTAAAAGAAATTCACTACTAGACCACCAGATGCAAATCTGCTATTGTAAGTGTCCCGTAGAGTAGACAGAGAAGAGAAAAAAAGCATGCACAGAAAAAATGTCTAATAAACAAAACAGAAATATGATGCCAACATTCAGCCAGGAAGCTAGTTGCAATGAAATGCCACAGCAAGCTCTGAATTCACCCTCTCAGCAGAAAAATACCATTCTGGACTGAGTATCTATATCTACGTAGTCCAGTCCCTTCCATTTCAACTACTCAGCACCTGAGCTCTTCTTCATCATACTCAGGGCTTTACCACTCTATGCCACTAAGCCAGCCAACAGTACTACTATATTTAATTATTCACCCACTTCTTTGGTAAAACAATATATATTGCCATAAATGACCTAATCTAGAATGCTGGGTAAGTGCTTGAAAGGTAATTGGGACCAGACAGCCCTGATCTAGCAATGAAACCTCTCAACTGTGAATATAAAGCCTGAACATAGAATGCATGTATCAGTGTAATAAATAATGTACATACAATCCAAAGCTGCATTAACACTACTGAATCTCACAGGAACTGACTGAAAAACAAAATGTAAGTTAAAAGCCCTTACTGAAATGGGTGCCCAGTATTTGTTGAAGAGATCCCTGCTAAAGGCTTCAGTGATATCAACAAAAGAAAAAAAATATTGGTTAGGACCAAGATTCACTGCACCATCTGAAAAAGAATATTTGTTAACACCTAATATCATGCTGTTATTAAGTTCAATACCCAGAATTCTGGATCATACCTCTTAACTATAACAAATTCCTCTGTATTTACTGGCTTTGAGGTACAAATAATGGGGTGCCATGAATTTCCATGTGGCCCCTTTAATTCCTGTTTCTTTTTTCTGAATATTTTTTATTTATTTATTTTTTTAAAGTTTCAGTCTCACTGACATCATCATGTGCAGCGTGTGCAAGATTATGTCAGTTTAAGAAAGGAGACTGCCACTGCCAGCCATCGGAATAGGGCTCAGACTGTCTGTGAAGTTTGTTTAGCTTTTTTTTGTATTTGTGTTCATTTGTACTCACTGCTAGTCACTTGTACATTCATTTGATTGAACGAAATTGATTCGCATCAGCACAGCACACACATAACATTAGCAAGCACAGTGGGCAGAAGCTGTAAAGCTGAGCCTGTTGCTTTACTAATTAATAATAAATTAGTAAAGACAAGTAAGTTAACTACCTTCTGCCTGAAGTGCTGCTGGCTGCTGCTGCAGTGCAAGTTCAAGTTATGTGCAGAGTCAAGAATCCCAGACTGGTACACAACTGCCCAGAGTCTGCTGCCTGCAACTCCAAGAAGTTCAGGAATTCCATTCCCATGCAGTCCCAGATCCATGCCAGGAGGGACACCTGGACACAGGATCAGTACATACACAGCACAGCAGTCATCAGGATGAGAAAATTACTCTCCTGCTGTGGAGGCTTGACTTCTTCCAGCTCATACAGGTAAGAAAAAAAAAAAAGTAACTGACATTGCCTCAACCGTTTAATTAAATTAATCTAACGACTTACCTGTTACTGCAGGAGATGTGTAGTATAGTCAGTGTATGTAAAATAAATATTACAATCCCCCTCGCTGCGATCGCAAACCTCTTCCTTCACCTGTTAATCACGAATATGTCTAGCGACGTAAAAAAATGACATAGCCAGTACTTTAGCGCGTCGCACCAGCTGAAAAGGCGCTGGCATCAAAAAAGGAAACAAGTAATATGGTGCATGCGCATAAAAGGCTAAAAGTCTGGGCGTGAAAACATGGAAAAAAGTTTAATTTATACTTAACGGGTACTTAACGGGTCGCAGGCCGCATGGAAGAGCTCTGAGGGCCGCATGCGGCCCACGGGCCGCAGGTTGGACACACTTGGTCTAGGCAGATCATAATTTAACAACGTACTAAGTCTAACAGGTTAAAGTAGCATCATAGTTATGTAAGATACTGGTTAGAATGTGTAACAAATGCTGTGTTCCTGCTTTTCAAATATCAAATAATCAAACAACTGTATGTTTCTGCTTACAAATACCAAGTATGTTTCTGCTTACAAAGCCAGTTAGAACTGTAGTTAGCTGAGATGCAGGTTAGAGTTTGCAACAAACCCTGTTTCTGCTTTTCAGATACCAAATAAACAAACTGTATGTTTCTCCTTACTAATAGCAGATATATTTCTGCTAACTAATACAATGGAAACTGTAGTTAGGTAACAAACACTGTTTCTGCTTTTCAAATACCAGATACCAAATAAGCAAACTGTATGTTTCTCCTTACTGATAGCAGGTATGTTTCTGCTAACTAATATTGATTAGAACTGTAGATAGGTAAGATATTGGCTAGAATTTGTAACATATGCTGTGTTTCTGCTGTTTGTGTACAAAATAAACTGCAACTGTATGTTTCTGCTTACTAATACTAAATGCAGAATACTGTGAAGCAGAGATCAATAGAGGAAATGTTTATGAAGCCACTCCAGCTTCCGAGGTAAGTTTAGATATGTAAGTATGCATATATACACTGGAGTAATCACCAAGCTCTACATATACAATCAGCAGTCAAAAAAAGCATCACAGTTTTGCCAGACTATACATATTTATAGACTATTTTATTGTATTGTTTCATAAGTCGATTTATAGTTGGTATTTCCTTACTTGATATGGAGTTGTTTCCTCAGAACTGAGGTTTATGGGATAGGGGAGAAACCTGAACTTGTGAGTGGAGTCATTGCTCAAAAGGAAGGTGCTAAGGTGACTAGTCCAACTGTTCCAGTATCTGGATACAGACTAGATAAATCTATCCTTCAGGTAAGTCATAATGTATGTGTTTTGATCTTAGTCTTAATTGTTAAATATTACAATGACATTAAGATAACTTGTTTCATCTCAGCAGCTACACAAGCTAGTTAATTGTATGAGAATGCCAGTTTATGACCTGAACGCTGTGGGGCTTGGCTTCAAATGTCATATCATACATAATAAAAACAGCTATTCTATATGTACAATAATGTTATTATGACTTTCAAATACAGAATGTGAACGATACTGAAGCACGGGTTCATACTTCATTTTTATTCATTCACTTACTTTATTTTTAGATAGACTAGCCATTGTACCTTTTACAACCACATACAGGACAAAAATCAAAGAGAATAAGGTTGAGAAACACAACTGCATCAAATACACACAATATTGCTGGAGTCATACATATGCTGTTTACTTCAAATTAGAAGAGATACTATTTTCAAAAAACCCCCCGGAACTAAGACATTCTATATGCTGCCTTGGCACAAATAGCAGATG
>NW_025051144.1:0-11012 GCF_019279795.1 Protopterus annectens | reverse complement strand
CTTTATAAAGAGACACGATGATTAATATCTGAGAATACTGGTGCTAGAAGTTGCTTCTGAAGTTAGGAGGGAAAAGCAATTAGGTATTTTTGCACCATTGTTATGTGATGGGGTTATTAGTAGAGGAGATAAAATGCTATTTTATTTTGTTGTTTTACATTTATTGGCCGGGGAGGTCAGGCTAGATGCACGTCAGGCATTTCAGCAGAGGCCGGGAAAAGCTCCAGGTACATATGGAACGCATGAACATTGTTAATGCAAAGATGGTTGAGTTCTAAATACAGTATAAGATACCGCATCACATATTGGGAAAAAGGCAACAGCATAAAAAAAAAAACATGGGTCAGTTACAAAGCGGGGCGTATTTGTTAAAAAGCAGTTAGGATAACAGTAGAGGTGAGAGAGAGGTGAAGCTGTTGAGTGGTTAATCACGTTGGAACAGGGACATTTGCCAGGTATTGAGATGGGTTGGCTTTTTTGAATTGTAGGAGTGAAAGGTTCTGAGGTGGGAGGGCATGAGTGGGTGGGAGTTCCATTTACCTAAAGTTTGAGAATAGAGAGAATCCACGGTGTGGCTTTGTTGGTTTGGGCTTTGAATCTTATTGGAGGTGTAAAGATTGCGGGTTAATATAGGGTGAATGATGTTTTTCAAGGAGCTGGTGTTTTTCTCTGGAATGATACAGTATCTGGTGAGCCATTTCGAGTTAGTTGAGGAAATGGAGTTGGCTGGAAACTCTAACCACCCTAGTTGCTTCAAATTAGTGCAGTGGTGCATTCTAAAGGGTGGAATTTGTGGCAAATCTGTGTATGATTGTAACAAGGAAACAAGTTTGTTAGGGTTGTCTTGGTTGGAGTTTGTAAAGAGGGGGAGGCATAGAAAGAGTTGATAGTAGGTGTGTGTAGCGAGGTTGTAATTTTAAGCGTGAGGAGTGAAAAGTGTTTTACTTTATAGAAGAGCCAAGCTTTTTGTGTGGTTTTGATGCTAAAAGATTAGGAAATAGATTGTCAAATTTGAGGAGTTATCAATGGTAACACCTATTAGCTTTGTGTGATCTTCTGGTGATATAGTGCTTCCATTGGAGGAAGTAATTGAGAAGGTGGGGGGAAGAGTCTTGTTAGTGGGTGAGAAAGTAAGTAGTTGCATTTTTGTTGGGGTTGAGAACTGGTTGACAACTTGAGGAACCATTTTTTCTATTAGAGTTGAAGGTGTCTTGGAGTTGAAACAGTGAGGGTCTGCCAGGTTGGAGCGGTGCTGATGGTCGAGATCATCCTGCATGTTGAATGCATGTGGCATGGGGGTGATTGTGGGCAGGTCATTAACAAAGATGGTGAGAGAAGAGGGGGCCAGAATAGTTCTTGGGAACTCAAGTACTAACAGGTAGGCATGTGAGGTAATTTGTCCAGCCATGGGAGCAGCCTGTTGCCTATTGGACCAGGTGGGGATTGGAACCATTTTCAGGCGTGGATTACTTGGTGATAGTTTTAATGTATGGAGGAGTTGAATGTAGTTCACCATATCAAGGCCTTGGAGGGTCTAAGAAAGAAACCAGATGATAGTTTATTATTGTTTCTGAAGTTATTGATGGTGATAGAAAGGATAGTGGGGCTGATGTGGTACTGTGATTTGTACAAACCATGTTGGGGAGTTAGCTAGAATTTATTTTGGTGGTGTTCCATCAGTTGTTTGTGGACACACTTTTCCCATAATTTTGGCCAGGGGTGAGGAAATATAGCTATGAGTCTCTGTAGTTGGTTGGCTCTGATGAGGCGCTACCACCAGCTATGGAAGGAATAATGTGGGACATTTTTCATATGGAGGGGATAATGACTTCTGACAAAGTGCGGTTTATGATTATGGAGCGGGATGAAATGGTCTCAGCTGCTTTTGCAGAAACTCAGCTGGAGAGGTCAACTACTTTAGCTTAGTGGGTTTTCGTTTTTTAGGAAGAGATGTTATAGAGGATAGTGCTGGATCTAGAAGGCCAAATAGATGATCTGTTGATGTAGTTGTAGCAGTATTCTGCTGGCATGGGTAGTGGAGTGGGCTGGTTGTTTGTTTGAATTGTGTGGCCAGGGATTGTATAGTTTCTGTGAAGAAACTATTAGATGTTAACAATGTTTACAGGGCACTTGTTTGCAAGGATTGTTGGAGTGGGGTGGTTGCCTGGCCTGGGTGCAGGAGCTTATTTAAGCCTGCCAAATTTTTTGTGGATTATTAAGGTGTTTGTGTGTGTTGGGTGGAGAAGAAGTTTTTTATCATTTAAGATCATTCTTTTAGGAACTTTATTTCTAAGTTGCGGAAGGTTTGGTTGGGAGTAATGGGTCTTTGAAGTGCATGCATGTGACCACATCTTGTCAATCTAGATAAGTTTTGGATTTTTGTTTCCTTAGAAGGCCATGGTGCGGGGTTTGGTTTTAGTTCTAATGGACAGTATTGGAGCATGGGAATCTAGAATCTTGAGGAAGGTGGTGTTGAAGTAGATAACACACTCTTCAAGAGGAAGAGACTTGAGTATTTTCAGTTGTAATGAGCTTTAAAGTTCAGTTTGAAAATGGAGATTTATTATTGTTCCTGATTTTTATGGTTGTAAGAAGGGGGTGATTTTCTTGAATTTGATACTTATAGGTGAGTAGGTGATCCTCATGTCCTCTGGGTGAGTACCTGCTGAGTGCCTGGTCAGGATCTTTGTGGTAAGGATCCAGTCAGGATGCCTCTTTGTTTTGGGTTACCTGGTCTGGTGAGTGGATGAGCTGAGAGAAAAGCCCATGTGGATTTATGCTGCTAGATGGGGGAGCTAGATGAGAAGGAATTCAATCGATGTTGGAGAGTCACCTAACACTATGGATTCCTGGGGGTGATTTTAGTTAACCAGTGGAGAAAGTCACTCTAAGGTTTTGTTATTATTGTTGCCTGGGGGATGTAATGTGCTATATTTATGCTTTTATGTTTGTTTGGTTGAAGTTTACAAGTAAATTTAATTTGTTTGTTAGGAGGGTTGTGGAGAGGCAAGGAAGATTTGTAATGTATTTTTGTAGAGTAACCAGCTACATACCGCAACTACGGATTATTAGGTCTGCTCTTGAAACATCAGCACCCTGGTGGGATTATCTGTATTAATGCTAGGTATTTGGTTTAAGCCAGGTTTCTGTGAGGACATAGTAGGTCTGGGGGAACAAGAAGAAGTGGCTAAAGGGCATGTGGGACATGAATCTTATTGTTTACACTTCTGATGTTTAGATATGGGTCAGAAGAGTTTAAGGGTCTAGGTTTAGATTGAGAAGTGGAGGGAGGGAGGGTGGAATTGGGAATTGAGTGGAGGGAAGGGCCAGGGTTGGGGTGGATATCACCATCTGTGGCTAGTCTGTGATTTAGAGTGGTAATGAATTTGAGGCTTCAGGTAAGTTTGTAGTAATGTTTATCATTTGGCTAATATTGGTGGTTTGATAATTACATAGCGTTCCCGAGGTTCTAATAGATGCGTGAGTAGGGAGTTGAGTCCATGGCCTCTGTTGTTGAATTATGGGGAGGTTGGTTTGGTAGCCTGGGTGGTGGAGGCCTAATAAGACCAGGGTTTCATGCCATGGGAGTAGCTAGGTAAGGGAGGACAGGTGGGAGGAAAAAGAGTTAGTATGATAAGCTTCCTGGGTGGTGTCATATTCCGTTCTGATCTTGGAGGCAGTAGTGGTGCAAGGAAGTTGAGTGGACAGTAGGAGATGGTTTGGGGTTATAAAAGAAATCACAGTACAAGGGGCAGAATGTGAGGAATAGGGGCAGGGCGGGCCCGGAGGCGAGAACACGCAGGCGGGAGTGCTCGTGAGCGGAGATTACTAAGCCACAGGCCAGGTTCAAGATGTAACTCCTGAATAATTAACACAGGTGAGTAATCTCGTCTAAAACAAACACATCAGGTTCAGAGATTCCTATGCTTTGGGAGCTTGTTTTAAAATTTATAAGCTAATGCCTTAGTTTAGGTGTGTTCAACCAGTTTAAGTGGAGTAATAATACAAAAACAGAAGCTTGGATTTTTGTTTGAGTGAAGCCTAGGGAGGTTGTGCTAGTGCTGAGGGATCGCCAAAAGCAATACTTTACTTTAAAGTCTATACTAAAATGACCAGATAATGACCTGTTTTGTTTACGGGTTGTGGGCAATAGTAGAGTATTATTTCGGAAGGGGCGAGATTCTTTTCTGCCTCGCTGTGCAGGGGAAGGCCTGGGAGGGATAGAGACAGAGGAAGCAGTTTTAGGCAGTCAGAAGCAGCTGTGTAGCTTAAACAACATTAGACCACCCGAGCTAAACTATGTTAGTAAAATCTTCATATCTTACATATAGCATAAATCATTATAACACATTAATTTTACTGCAACTTGATTGCCTTATATTTGAGAGTCAAGGGCCAGATATTGAATATCCCTGCTTCACAAAAAATATACAGAAGGCTCTCAATTTTCACTCTAATGAACAGCCCTGCAAAGGCTTGTCATACACTAAGTCTGGTTACCAAACACATTTAATATAGAGACACAACAGCTTTAAAGAAACAAGTAGCTACAATATTCATACTTAGATCAATGGTGCGTGTGGAGTGGCCAGGATGAACACCGGGATGGCGGCAGATTTCTTCAAGCTCCACCAATTTCATTACATTGACAGGAATTAATTGCTTAAAAAGTAATTCGGAAGCCGGTACCTAAATATGTTGTTTTATACAGTTCTTCCAGACTGTATCCTAAAGAAAAGAAAAGGAAATCTAATAATATTCTGTCAGAAATTACCCCAAATTTTCCTGTCGGTTTTATCAGTCTGAAATGAGTTCAATGAGACAAATTCTCAAAGACTCCAGCATCAAGAAAAAGAACTTTGGTCTCTGATAATTATAGTCCAGCAACTTACACTAAGATGGATAAAATGGATACCTAAAATAGACACTTTCATAGAAAAAACTACAAAACAAATAGACTTGTGTGCATATGGACCTGCAACAACAGAAGGTCCGGGTAACAGGCATAGAAGCTATGAATGACATGGAAAATAAATACAAGAACAGGAAATCAACATTGAGTTTCACTGCAACGAAACAAAATACATTTACAAACAAAGCTGGATGACCTGGAAAATGAATCTAGGCGCAATAACATTAGGATTTTTGGACTGCCAGAAAATGTGAAGGAGTAACAATATTACTTCTTTTTGACAACCTTGAAACACTAAAACTTTAGATTTACCAGAAACATTCTCTTTTACAGTGTCGAAGAACACATAGATCTGCTAGCTGTACCAGCTCTAACAAAAACTATCACAGGTCGGTTTTGCAATTAGTTTCTATCATCTTTTGATAAAGATGGTTCTTAAATCTAGCAGGCTAAAAGCTCCTGTTAAGTTTAATGAGACAACTGTGCGTTTTGACAATGACTATTCTTCCATGGTAATTGCTAAAGAAAAGTTTTTCTACCACTAATAAAGAGAACTTAAAAAGCACAGTTTAAAACATACCTTCTGTTTCACCTTGAAGCTTAAAATCTTCCTTCCTGATGGTACTAAGGTCTTGATGATTTAGACTGCTTTACTGTTTGTCAAAGAAAAAGGATTTTGGATAAAAATGGGAAAGTAGGATGGGCTGGTTCTTCATTAAAAGATTGGCAACTGAAGCTTCCTGGAGAGACTTCAGAGAAGAAGAAGAGACTAAAAACAAATGATTTGTTATGTGTTTTTCTCTCATCATTTAGTTCATTAATCTTTTGAATATAGTTCCTACCAAGAAAGCCACAAATGTTTTGGAAAAGATTTAATCAAAGTTATTCTCTATGTGCAAAAAGGAAATGTTTTGTTTCATAACCAGTCAAAATGCCTGAGATTTAATGGCAGGCTGTGACTGATTTGTTTTCTTTCTGAAAAAGAAAGTAAGGTTAGTAATTTGATACATTTTTATCTACCTTTTTCCTTCTTCTTTTATTATTTCTTTGTTTAACAATGACATTCTATTTAGATTATGTAGTGGGTAAAGGGTGGGGAGGGGCAAGGGAAACAGTAATAGAAAATATCATTAATAGAACCAATAACATAATATTTATTTCTTGCTTAAAAGTTTATAAGTTCTTCAAATGCTATTTCTAATTATACTTTCTTGATTATACTGCTTATGCTTGTTTGTAAATAATCTGTCATGCTTTAACTAATAATAATCAGAACTAAATAAGAGTAAATAATATGTTTATTTTAACTCTATTAATATGAAGCAGTAAGTAACATTCCATTGTATATATTCTTACAACTTTCTCTTACATTTTTTATTTCTGCCTCACTCCTTTATTTTCTACACTCCTAACAACTTCTTTGTCAATATATAGAAATGCTTTAGACTGTGGGCGCAGTGAATAATAGGATTGTATGAAAATTGATTAGGAAAGAATGTGAGTTTTATTGCTTGTTGGTAATTTTTGAGTTTAATTTCCTTGCATAGAGGCTGTGATGATCTGCCGGAATACATTGTGGAGTTCTGTCATGTTTAGATGCATTTACACTGCTAAATGAATCTTTGTCACTAGTTTTTAATAAGTTTCCGCCAAAATGTTAAGAGAGACGAGAGAAATCTAGGATGTGGGCTGTCTTATACAATGTCATGAGTTACCTCAGAATCTTCAAAATCACAAGAATTCTCTGAAACTGAAAGCGAGATTAGTATAAACATTGACAAAGTTATCTTTTGAAAGCACACCACAGATTCAAGAAGAAATACTCTGTTCATAAATATGTCAGTTATAATGGGGTTTTAAGTGATGTAGTTTCTTGTAGTAAGTAAATGTCTTATTTTTAGAAGGCATAAAAAAAGAAACATTTATTTAACTGTTTTGAAAATCTACTTAACAGCAGCATAATAATCTGTGTTAAAATTTGTGTTCCAAACATATACTTTACTATAACTCATTTAATTCATCTGATTGACAAGCATAAATAATCTTATAACTCTATTCTGGAAGAAATGTCATGTGATATATTTTAAAGCAGTAGGTTAGCTATTTTTTTAAATATGTGTTTGCTGTGCATTATTTTGTATAAAGCAGACAGATTTATTCTAGGGACAGCAAGTAGGATAGTGCTCTAAACAAACTCAGTGAGATCAGATATATATATATATATATTGTGTGTGTGTGTGTGTGTGTGTGTGTGTGTGTGTGTGTTTTTATTATTTTTTATGTGTTTTGTATATCTGTGTGTGTGTGTGTGTGTATGTGCGTGTGTGTGTCTGTGTGTGTGTATTTATGTGTGTGTCTGTGTTTATGTGTGTGATGGTTTTTTTTTTATAAAAAGAGTGTTTCTGAGAATCTGCATAACTATGCAATATGATTTATAATAATTTTATGAATACAATATTTTACTCTATTGACAATAATGAGTTTAAGTAAATGCTCATATACAAACAATTCAAGATTTTTGGAAGCTGTTGATAGAATTACATGACAGAAAATAGATGCATTTTAAATTTAATGTAATGTCTGAATCATATTAGCCAAAGTTTTTGATTTAAATGAATGTTAGGACATAATTTTCTCTCCTCTTGATTTCTAACTTTAAGATTATTTGAATGCTTTTTGAATCAAGTGTTATATATTACATAGATTATATAGAGTTAAAAAAAAAAAAAAAGTTTATTTTAGTTTATATGATGCTGTTTTACCAAATGTGTAGTTTTGTCTTGATAGATAATTGAATTGAAAACTGTTAACCTCAGTTAAATATAACTAGTATTAAATTGATAAGGTGGTAGCTGAGGTACTGCTGCTTAGGGTAGGGGTTAACTTGAGTGTAAAATTTCTCTAAGTTGGAGTTTTAACTCCCGGTGGATGCAAGGTTTAATCCTTACATTATTTTCACTTGTTCATTGTTATATGTATATAGTTTTGACATCCACAATATATTTTGTACACTCATTGTCACTACAAACAAAATTGAATCCTATACAAAATCCCATAAGAGATTTAATAAATACAGCTATATTTAAAGGTACACCTAAAGAGGAGATGTAACATTATTTATCTTGTTATTTGTTATTTTGATCATAAGATTCTTATTTTTAAAAAATGCCAAATGACATCTTTAAAAGGAATTTCTTTAAACATTAATGGATTGAATAATCCTGAAAAAGGGGCAAGCCTAATAAGATACATTAATTTACACAAGGCCAATCTAGTCTTCCTGCAAGAAACCCATCTCTTGAAAAAGATATTGATAAACTAGCCACAATAAGTATCAGTTTTTTAGTTCAGAGCACACTCAAAAAAAAGAGGAGTGGCTATTTTATGGAATAAAAGTATGCCCATTCTTAAAAACATTAAGACTTATCAGGATGACAAAGGAATGTTTTGTATGGTTACAATACAAATTAATGGGAAGACTTACACTTTAATTAATGTATATTGGATACCTGGAATTGGTATTAATACAGTGAAACATCATTTGATAAGATCATATCATTCTCTATAGGGATATTATTTTAGCTGGTGATTTTAATTGTATACTACATGAAAGTGATACTACCACTATAAAAAAAAGAATTACATCTAATGCAAAACATTTAAATGATTTTGCTAATTCTTATCATTTGAATGATATTAATAATCAGATAGATTCAAAATCATTACCATACACCTTTTTTCTAACAGATACAAAACTTATTCAAAAATAGATAGGGTCTTTATTTCTAACCAGATGGTAACAGATTTAATTAATTCCAAAATCATTTCATGTCCTATATCTGATCATAATCAATTGTTTTGAATTCATGAAAAAAAATACTCAAAATGTTCAGATCAAAAGGATACCAGCATACTTAACTCAGCTAAAAGACTATAAAGAAGATATACTTTCAGAAAAACATTTTCTAGACATAAAAAAACTCCTGAAGTCTCCATTGTCTATGTTTGGGATGCCTTAAAATCATATCTATATGGACAAAGTATCAGATGGTATAATAAAAAAGGAAATCTTGGGATAAGGAATTGTTAGATATTCAAAGTCAATTAGACTCTTATAAACATAATAATAAAGAAAATATTATGGACAAGAAAGTTATTGAAGAAATAAACAAACTAATTGAGAAATACAAAGAAATTTTAACTCATAAAGTTAAAATAACTTTAGCGAAATACAAGTTTTGTCTTATTCAATAAGCCCCAAATACTTACATAGATTTAAAAAATAAAACAAAAGATTGAATAAACAAAACCATATCAAAGAAATCTTTTTTTAAGGAAAAGAAGAATGTTTCTAGTATACCAGAAATACTGGATGAATTTAGAAATCACTTTCACAAGATTAACCATAACAACATTAACATGGAACCTAAAGATAAAATAAAGGAGTTTATAACCACAAACATGAATAAAAAGCTTAATAAACAACAGATTAAACTATTGGACAAGAGTATTTCATATACAGAAGTTATTACACAAATAAATAAGCTTAAATCAAACAAAGCACCGGGTAATGATGGTATTATACCAGAGATATATAAAATCCTTTCTAAAACTACATATTCATTAATACATAAGGTTTTTATTTTGGCCCAAACTGAGTTAATAACCCCCGGATCTTGGCAATATACATTTATTTCACCAATTTTAAAACCTAATAAAGATCCAACTAGATGTTCTTCATATCGACCCATCTCATTACTTAATGTTGATTATAAAATGTTTATGGTTTTTTCTGATAGATTGAAGACAATATCCCGGGATTATAGAATAGATCAGGGCTTCATTGTAAATAGAAATACTTTTGATAATATAAGAAGAACTTTAACATTAATTGATTTTGCAAATAGGAAGAAAAAAATAAAAACACTTATTAGTCTTGATATAGGTTCAGCATTTGATTCAGTAAGTTGGGACTATCTGTTTACCTTACTGAAGTGCACAAATTTTTTGATGCATTTGTAAATTTAATTGAGCATTTATACAAAGGAACCTTTGGGTTATATTAAGGTAGGAACATATGTTTCACAAAAATACCCATTCTTAAAGGTACAAACAAGGATGTCCACTTTCTCCACTATTATTCACTTTAGTAATGGAGCCTTGGGCTAATTTGATTAGAAACAGTACTGACATAGAGGGTTTTGAAATAGAAGAAAATACAACATCAAAATTCAACTTTTGCAGATGATGTTCTAATTACATCAGCAGGATCTAATTCTTCTATGCAGTCTTTATTTGATAAAATGATGAATTTTAAAAGTATTTCTGGTTTAATATTCAATGAAGAAAAACTAAAATACTACCTATATATACAAAAAAAATTTTCATTAGTGATTTTACTAAATATGTACCCTTTAGGTCAGATAACTTATTTAGGTATAATACTATCTAAAGATATTAAATCTATTATATATAATAACTATAATACCTGTTTTCTTAATATACAAAATCTTTTTAATACCTGGAATAATATGTTTTTACTATGGAGGAGAGACTTACAATTATTAAAATGATAATATTCCCCAAGATTTTATACTTAATACAATCAATAAATTTTCCTACAAAAATAATATCAAGAAACTGAATACACTAATGTTAAATTTCTTTTGGGCACCTAATAGACCTAGGATTGCATTAAAGAAACATACTAATAGCTGGTCTCAAGGGGGTATTTCTTTTCCAGAAAAAAATTTAATTTATTTTTTATTTAAACTCTTCAAAAAAAAATTTATTTTAAAAGGGGGGGGGGGGGGGGGGGGGGGGGGGGGGTTTTTTTTTTTTGTTTTTTTTTTTTTTTTTTTTTTTTTTTTTTTGTTTTTTTTTTTTTTTTTTTTTTTTTTTTTTTTTTTTAAAAAAAATTTATTAAAAATTTTTGATTTGGTTTTTAAAAAATGTCAAAAAATTGGAAAGAAAAAAAATTAAATTTTTGGGAAAAAAACCTTTAATTTAGGTTTTTTTTTGGGGCCCCCCAAAAAAAAAAATTTTTTTTTATGAAAAAAATCTTTTTTTTCCTTTTTTAAAACCAAAAAAAAAAAATAAA
>NW_025051143.1:0-13327 GCF_019279795.1 Protopterus annectens | reverse complement strand
GTGGGTTTGCCCTGGTGTGTGTGTGCGTGTGTGTGTGTGTGCGTCTGTGTGTGTCCCTGGTGTGTGTGTGTGTGTGTGTGTGTGTGTCCCTGGTGTGTGTGTGTGTGTGTGTGTGTCCCTGGTGTGTGTGTGTGTGTGTGTGTGTGTGTGTGTGTGTGTGTGTGTGTGTGTGCGCGTGCCCCTGGTGTGTGTGTGTGTGTGCGTGCCCCTGGTGTGTGTGTGTGTGTGTGTGTGTGTGCGTGTGCCCCTGGTGTGTGTGTGTGTGTCCCCTGGTGTGTGTGTGTGTGTCCCCTGGTGTGTGTGTGGTGTGTCCCCTGGTGTGTGTGTGTGTGTGTGTCCCTGTCCCTGTGTGTGTGTGTCCCTGTCCCTGTGTGTGTGTGTCCCTGTCCCTGTGTGTGTGTCCCAATGTGTGTCCCGGGTGTGTGTGTGTGTTTGTGTGTCCTGGGGTGTGTGTGTGTGTGTGTGTGTGTGTGTGTGTGTGTGTGTGTGTGTGTGTGTGTGTGTGTCCCTGGTGTGTGTGTGTGTGTCCTGGTGTGTGTGTGTGTGTGTGTGTGTGTGTGTGTGTGTGTGTGTGTGTGTGTGTCCTTGCGTGTGTGTGTGTGTGTCCCTGGTGTGTGTCTGTGTGTGTGCGTGTGTGTGTGTGTGTGTGTGTGTGTGTGTGTGTGTGTGTGTGTGTGTGTGTGTGTGTGTGTCCCTGGTGTGGTGTGTGTGTGTGTGTGTGTGTGTGTGTGTGTGTCCCTGGTGTGGTGTGTGTGTGTGTCCCCAGGTGTCCCTGGTGGGGTGTCCCTGGTGTGTGTGTGTCCCTGTGTGTGTGTGTGTGTGTGTGTGTGTGTGTGTGTGTGTGTGTGTGTGTCCCTGGTGTGTGTGTGTGTGTGTGTGTGTGTGTGTGTCCCTGCTGTGTGTGTCCCCGGTGTGCGTGTGTGTCCCCAGTGTGTGTGTGTGTGTCCGGTGTGTGTGTGTGTGTGTGTCCCCGGTGTGTGTGTGTGTGTGTGTGTGTTTCCTGTGAGTGTGTGTGTGTCCCTGGTGTGTGTGTGTGTCCCTGATGTGTGTCCCTGGTGTGTGTCCCTGGTGTGTGTGTGTGTGTGTGTGTGTCCTTGGTGTGTGTGTGTGTGTGTGTGTGTGTGTGTGTGTGTGTGTGTGTGTGTGTGTGTGTGTGTGTCCCTGGTGTGTGTGTGTGTGTGTCCCTGGTGTGTGTGTGTCCCTGGTGTGTGCGTGTCCCTGGTGTGTGTGTGTGTGTGTGTGTGTGTGTGTGTGTGTGTGTGTGTGTGTGTGTGTGTGTGTGTGTGTGTGTGTCTGTCCCTGGTGTGTGTGTGTGTGTGTGTGTGTGTGTGTGTGTGTGTGTGTGTGTGTGTGTGTGTGTGTGTCCCATGGTGTGTGTGTGTGTGTGTGTGTGTGTGTGTGTGTGTGCGTTTGTGTGTGTGTGTGTCCCATCGGGTGTGTGTGTCCCGGGGTGTGTGTGTGTGTGTGTGTGTGTGTGTGTGTGTGTGTGTGTGTCCCGTGTGTGTGTGTGTGTGTGTGTGTCCCGTGTGTGTGTGTGTGTGTGTGTTTGTGTGTGTGTGTCCTGGGGTGTGTGTGTGTGTGTCCCTGTGTGTGTGTCTCCCGGTGTGTGTGTCCCTGGGTGTGTTTGGGTGTGTGTGTGTCCCTGGTGTGTGTGTGTGTGTGTCCGTGTCCCTGGTGTGTGTGTGTGTGTGTCCCTGGTGTGTGTGTGTGTGTGTCCCCGTGCCCCTGGTGTGTGTGTGTCCGTGTGTGTGTCCCCAGGTGGCAAAGTCCCTGGTGTGGTGTCCCCTGGTGTCCTCGTGTGTGTGTGTGTGTCCCAGGGGTGTGTGTGTGTGTGTGTGTGTCCCTGTGTGTAGTCCCTGTGTGTGTGTGTGGGTGTGTCCCTGGGGTGTTTGTGTGTGTGTGTGTCCCTGTGTGTGGCAGGTCCTGTGTGTGTGTGTGTGTATGTGTGCATAAAAATATAAAATGCAATTACTGGTTAAGCCTGCTTCCAATCAGATGTGTCTCAATTGTAATTGTTCGGACTTCATGAACTGTGAGGTCCTCGATTTGGGAACATTACTAAACCATTGGTGTACAAAAACAACCTTGTCTCTCAGGTGGGACCCCAGTGAGAATCAGGACTCTCTATATTTGGGAACATTACTTAAAAACACTGTGCTAACCAGTCGCATTGTCTTTGTATTTTCTAATGTTCTGTAACTTGTGCAATCCCATGTAATTCGTAATTTTATGAACTGAGAAATCGGGCGGTTACTTCTTCTGTTGGAGATTTTCTCCCTGGCCTCAGCTGACAAAGGACATGAATCCAGTGCGACTATCCCAGTAAACAAGTGTAACATAATTAAACGTTTTTGACCTCATGCAATTTTGCCATCCTTTGTCTGGACTAAAACACTGTGCTAAATGCATTGTCTTGTATTTTCTAATGTTCTGTAACTTGTGCAATCCATGTAATGTAATATAACTGAGAAATCTATGTTATTTCTTCTGTTGGAGAACTTCTCCCTGGCCCTCTGTTGACAAAGGACATGAATCCAGTGCGACTATCCCAGTAAACAAGTGTAACATTATTAAACGTTTTTGGCTTCATGCAATTTTGCCATCCTTTGTCTGATGCTGGTAGCTGTCATATTTGGCGAGTCATTTCACAGTCGTTGATTCAAAACTGATTACGTATTACGGATGCATTCTGATATTTCAGTGTGTCCATGGTGTGTGTGTGTGTGTGTGTGTGTGTGTGTGTGTGTGTGTGTGTGTGTGTGTGTGTGTGTGTGGTCCCTGGTTGTGTGTGTGTGTGTGTGTCCCTGTGTCCCTGGTTGTGGTGTGTGTGTGTGTGTCCCTGTGTGTGTGTGTGTGTGTGTGTGTCCCTGGTTGTGTGTGTGTCTCTCAGCTAAAGGTGTGTGTGTCCCGTCCCTGGCTGTGTGTGTGTGTCCTGCCCCTGGTTGCAAGTTTGGTGTCCCGCCCTTGTGTGTGTGTGTGTCCGTCCCTGGTGTGTGTGTGTGTGTGTGTGTGTGTGTGTGTGTGTCCCTTGTGTGTTTGTGTGTGTCCCTGGTGTGTGTGTGTGTCCCTGGTGTGTGTGTGTGTGTCCCTTGTGTGTGTGTGTGTGTGTTGGGGTAGCATGCATAGCTGCAGGAGTATTATGATAGTGGTGAGATGAGTGGATCTGGCTGCAGCGTAAAGTACTGTTGTGGTGTGAGTGGACCTCTGAGGCTGGCTAACGTGAAGTGGTGCAGTATAGTGGTGCTTGTTTGGCAGCTGCAGTTGTATGGAATGGTTTTGACGAAAGAAGTGAGATATACATAATGCATAAATGAGATATACATAATGCATAAATGGCAAGAGGAGGCATCTTTGGGGTAGCATGCATAGCTGCAGGAGTGTTACAGGAAAGTGGTGGGAGATGAGTGGATCCGGCTGCAGCTGCAAGTAATGTTGTGGTGAGTGGACCTCCTGTGAGGCTGGCTACCGTGAAGTGGTACAGAGGTTTTGTCAATGATAGTGCAATATGCAGTAGTTGCTGCACATAACATTGTAACCAAAAAGCCAGCTCTGTGAATACACTCATGTAAGTACCTGCCTTTGACCGTTAGGTTAGGTGTATGCATTCATCTTCCAGCCTGTATTGACAGGTATTGGGCAAACAATGGTAAGCAAGTTGGGATGTCACGGGCGCTATGTGATGTGATAATGCTAGCCTGGGAAGAATCGGATTGAACATGAGAAATGAGTGGTGGCTGCTGTATTTGGTTACAGGGTGTGAAGAGATTGGATTGCTGTCAACCTCGAAAATACGGTAAGGTAAGAAACTTTAAGTCAAACAGCGTTTGATTACCGCCTGATATAGGAACTGAACATTGCAATGGATATCTGTGGATCTGCCTTGGCGCAAGATATGCTCAGGCAGCAGTTAAGGGATCCAGGGAGTATTGCAAGGTCAGACCATTGAGATGGCACCATTTTGAGCTTTCTGTACCCAGGGATGCCACTGGAAACTACAGGTAAACAAACCAGATAACAAAATTATTTTACTGGGTAACTCTAAGCTAAGAGAGCAAACCTCCACAGGTAGCCAATTAAGTGAATGAAACCAAAAGCCAGAGAATCATGGAAATTATTTTATACAGGGAAAAAATCGTAATTACATCTAACAGGTCATGTCACATTTTAATATGTTCATGTTTTTTTCAGTAGTAGTGTAGTAACACTGATGTTTGGAAACACAGAAATTTGGTATGTATACTTGTACATTGTGCACGGCAAATGATGCTTAGTTGGTGTATCACTTGCATACTTTGTATTTGCAACCATGGTAGATACCGCTAGTGTAAGCAAAAGCGTGAATAAAATGGATTAAAACATTACCCCTCGGTGATCAGAGGTGGCAGTGCAACATATTCATAGTGGCTTAACCTGAGAGTAGCTTTAAGCAAGCACCATGTGAAACCTGAACAAGCACCTAGAATTATTCAGTGTAGCTTCCACACCATCTGAAAATGAATTCACATACTCACATGAACAGGAGTAGCTGCATATTGATGGCTAAAGGTGTATGGGCATGTCGGGTGGTTACTACACTGCAAAATTGGTATGTAATGGTGGGGATATTTGGAAGGCATGAGCAAACACACAAGTAAGCCAAAGAACCAAATGAACTGGAGTCTGGCAAATATTTAGTAAGGGATTTAGTCCATGCACAGATATTTCAACAGTGATTCTTTGGAGTGGCATCCATTACCTGAAAGGGAAAATATCCAGGGACACTACAAAAGTTTTTTTTGCAAAACAACCAGTGGAGTAAAAAAATATGTAGGCAAACACTGAATACCAACACACTTTGCACAGATAAATCATTTTTAGCAAGGTGGAAGCATGAAGTGATACCTTAAACACTTACACTAATAAAGATCTAAACTGGTTTAATATTTTAAAAGTTTTATTTTGCTCACTGGTGCAAGACCTTACAGGAGTTGCTACATAAACTGGATGCTAATGCAGTCAAGTAATGCCATGGCTAGAGTGCAGCAAAAAAAAAAATGTCCCCTGTAACAAAGGAAATGCTAGAGCAAAGATTGAATTACATGAGTCAAGCACCCTGCTGAGATCTGCCAGTCAATGAAATTACCAAGTCAAATTACCCTGAGGACTTTGACAGCTAGGGAAGCTAAGTGTTACGGGGGAGGGGAGAAGTAAAAGGACTGGAATTCATTGTCTCACAAATTAGTGCCATTTAAACTAACTTAGAAAAAAAGGCAGCAGTAAATAGCACTTTGTGTGTGTTCTGTGACATTTGCACTGTTTCTGTTTTAAGTAGTCATTCAGCAGCAGGGAATGTTACTTTCACTGTTCTATTTTACTCAGAACTTTGTACGCATGCAACATCTATGAAATGACAGGAGCTTTAGGCAAACTGAGGCCTGCATGATGTAACATTTGTGAGCAAAACAATGACTTGTGGGATACTGAGTGGCAACCTGATTTATCCAAACCACGTCAATATGCTAGCCTCCGGGTGGTCAGAGTCTGTAATTACATATAAAAATATTTAAAATCCTGTAAATAATCCCAGAGTGCTGTTAAAGTGTAGGAAACATCATGCCATGATGTTTTAAACATGTTTTTTGAGTCTGTGGGTGCGGTACTCCTTTAAGAGGTAAATTCCAGGCATGAGGCCTCTGGAATAGAGAGAGTTTGCAGTGAAATCCTCTGGAAAGCTCTACATATGAAGGAAGTCCTTAGCCTTGAAGGGATGATATGAGCACTGCCCTGTGCTGAATCCTGAAGGAGGAAGAAAGTAATACCATACACAGACAGGTGAAGCAGAGCGGGAATGATTTATATGGAAAGGCTGATGGAGTTACCCTGACTGCTGGATGGAACAGGTTTCTTGGGAGTATAAGGCTGTACAGAGTCAATACTGACTTGGCTTTGGAAAAGCCCTAGATTAAAATGTATTAACTGTATACTGAACACTGAAACCTGGTAATTTTGTTTGCTGTCCCCCACCCCCACCCCCTATTTCCTGTAAGAAAGTCTGATTTTAGTTATCCCTGTAAATAAATATAAATTTTCAAAATACTAAAGTTAACTAAAAATATTGTCTTATTTTTGCATGCACGTCTGTGTACCGGTATTTGTGTGCATATAAATATATATATATATATATATATATATATATATATATATATATATATATATATGTATACATATATATATATATATATGTGTGTGTGTGTGTGTGTGTGTGTGTGTGTATAAAATCCATGTATATACACATAAACATACTCGAATTTCTAGATTTTCTGTACAAGTATACATGTGTATAGGTACATGAAAAATGCCTGAAAAAAAAAAACTATTTGGAGTACATTTCATTAAACTAGATTGCTTAAAACTGGACTACTGAAAAAAAAAGTAAAGGTTATTCCCCCAGTACTTACATATATCAACTATGAGATCGGACAATACCAAAATTCTTCTTTCTTTGGTATTCAGGGATCCCAAAAATACCTGTCTATCACTCATTGTGCTCATAAAGCATTATGTTCAATGTGTTTACTTATAAGAGAAAGACATTCCCCGGGATTCATGAAGCTTGGCGCAAGGCCGGCGTAAGGCTTGCACCGGCCGTGCGGCATATATATGGAGTAGTAGCGCCATATGCATATTAATGAAGGCGCGCAGCCGCCACAGCCACATGCATAGGAAACGTGCGCGAGTGCATGGGGCGTATCGAAGTTGCACACGGAGGTGAGTCAATGTCGGCTGTCGATGAGCAACCTAAACTGCTGAATATTATATTCTGCCTACAATAGTAATCGCACTTATCAGTGTCCGTGGATACTGAAATGTATGCAAAGCATGCAAGATAGTTCCTGCGAACAGAAAATGAAGAAGCAAACACAAATGCACGGTAGGGAATAACGGGTCCCTAACCCTTGAACAAATGACATGGAAAACCGCGTGCCCGTAGTCCAACGTAGTGTAGATAGCTATACCATGTGGAAGTGAAACGCATCGTATGTTAGCGCGCCGCCAGTAGGTATGTCCAGCCCAGTGGAGAGGGTCACCAGCTGACCCATAATGTGAGGGAGGGTACATAGCTGGGCAGATGTGTCCATGACAAAATACACGAGGAGAAATGTAGATATATTTAGCGACCGTATGTCCGAATCATATCCCACAAGGCATGTAATAGTCACATACAAAAGGTATGTCCGTATTTCACATACCAAATGTGATAGGAAATAGAATACGCATGTAAACGAAACAGAAGGAGCATATAAACAGCTACAACAATAAGGACACATGTAGGCCGAAAGGAACAGTATGGCCCGTACCGTCGACTAAGATTACCACCTGTCCCACTTTGCGAGCGACAGTCCCTCTGTGGGCAGATGTGCCCTGACAAAAACTTGTAAAAATGGTAAATGTCCAGAGATTATAAGACAAAATTATTCCTTAGACGTTATGTAATAGTTGCATTAAACAGTTTCCTGTACGTATATTACATAAATGTCATAAGAAACAGAATAAGCCATTAAAATGCTACAAGAATAAGCTTATATATAGGCAAGAATTGTAAGTTCTATCTGCCGAACTGACCGTGGGTATGTGTCGGCCTGTAAAATGTGATGTGTTCATCGCAAATGTCCCACTGTGGCCAACTGAAAAGGTGGAAACCCTACAGTCGACTGTGGGGAGGCATTGTCCACAACAGTCAGATATGTGTAAGGAATAGCTTGGACATAGGAAAAGGTGCCATCCTACCAATGAGTACAACAGGTTGGCAAAATCCGGAAGTCAGCGGTACAAGCCGAACTTGTATGTGACACAGTCGAACAGGTAGTACCCGGGTATACCAACCAAGTAATGAAAGTTAAGTATGGGCGTGTACCTATGTGCGTGAGGTATAGCATGTGGAAAGCAAACATGGCAGGGTAGTCCATACAACCATAAAGGTACCTGACACATGTAGGGTAATCAATGTGTTACTCTGGCCATGTCATGGGCCAACAACCAAAGTAGTGATCTATGGGGTGTGAGGAATCTGCGTGTGTGGGGTGGATGGGTAATGGTAAAATCCTCCAAGGCAATACTGTGTCATATGCAGAAAAGGTGAACCGGAGGTGTATGAGGGAGCAGCGGGTGAAGCTGAAAAAAACACAAACACATGTAGAAACAGCTGCAAGACAAGCAGACAGGCCATAGTGTAGAACACAATCCCACAAACATATGAATATGGAAATGTGCGATACAAATGTATAGATATGTCACCGTCACATACCCACAGATTGGTCCTGATGGAACTGGCCATAACAAATGCAACACATCTGGATGCATAATGGCCTACCCAGCATCCCCTCCACATCACACAACCCGCTCCCATACCAGAACGTCCACCAAATCCAGCCGTACTTGGCCTACTGGTTTGTTGCAGACACAGCTACACATAGTGACCCCTACGTATATGTAGTAGGTAGTGTCACCCTAGGCAGTTTCAGGATTGCAAACCATGTATCCCTTGCATGTAAAACCCCCTGCACATTTTCATAACGCCAGAAAAATCTTCGAAATTTGTCTTGTTTTGGTCATGTCAAATTTTTGGGATATCCCTCATGGGATAAGTAACCTGTGTAAATAGTAGAATGGGTATGAAGACACGATGTCCAATCTTGTAGATATCTGGTCACAAGTCAGAATGTGCAGTAGAGGTCCATGACACTGTCCAGCCCTACGTGGTCATGCATAACCTACTACCCAGGATAAAACACCTGTTCGTGACGCACGGTCCCGACACGAATAGGCGGGAGAATATATTGCACACATTCACATAGTGGCAAACGGCATAAGGGTGATGAAGACACTGATGTAAACAGGATAACCCTGATCAAGTGTGAGGGACACTTAATGTGTGCAGGCGTGACCGACCATACCTGTCAACCTGTGTGAGCAAGATATCTGGACAGAGCCATGAATAAAAGTGAGACAAAGGCCCAAAAGTAGGGACAATTTGTAAAGCTAGCTCTTAGAAACATAGAAATTTGATAGAATAACAGTTTGCACATTGGCATTAATGTCCTGAAGAGTATGAAGTCTGAAACCCAACTGTCTGTCATCACATTCCGACTTCAGTCTTTAATTATTAGCTACTGCTTTGCCAGAACACAACAGCGTATTACAGAGGTCCGTACATATTTACAGTAACAACCCTTCACATTTGTTTAATGTACAGCTGCATACCTGTAGTCACTTCATGTCCAAAATAATAATCCCTGTATGACTGAATACAGGAAATAGTCAAATGTGAATGTGAACACCCCTCACTGTAGAGTATGGACTGTAACAACTCCACCCATAATATGTATTGCCAACAGAATAAGCTGCTCCCTGTCCATGTGCTTCATCTGATATTTGAACTCGCCCAGGGAAGTTCCGTTCACCAGGTGGACAAGCCTAAACCCAGATCACTACATGAACACACTGACAATCAAAGACCTGTATGTGCCAGGACTATAAGTCTTGGTGTTCTGCATGGGTCCTGGAGTGATTAACTATGCAGCTGGGGTCCACAGCAGTAAGTGCAAGTACAGGGAATGTAAGGGCCATGTAGTAAATCGCCGCTTTTTCCAGCAGGAGAATGGATGCCTGTGTTGTAGGCGAAGCGGTGAGGCGATGTTGATGTGGAAGCTAAGTACTATGGGTATGCATATCAATGAGGCAGAACACCAGTTGTAGAATAGTGGTTCCAGCATCCAGGCAACGTGAATGCAGTCCCGGGTTGAATCACCACGCACCACAGCACATACATAAGTTTAAAGTGCAATGAATGCATTTGTGCTGTAAACACATGAATATGTAAAGGTGAACGGTGTTTTGCATACATCCATAAACCGGGAATACAGATATGTGACTTGTTACGGTCTACAATTAGGAAAGCTCCAATGTAAGGCTGTACAAAGATTTATTAAACATATGTAACCCACAAGTGCATATGGCGCAAGTGCGCCTGCTGCTGCAGTAATCCGGTCACAGCATAGCAAATGAATGCTGCTTTCTCCATCGCTTATATAGATATATATATATATATATATATATATAGATATATATATATATATATATATATAGCAGTGTGGTATATATATATATATATATATAGGCAGGCACACATATATGGCGGTTTCATACCTGTTAACCCCGGTAGTAAGAAACCGGACAAAGTTATGAAAAAACAACTGGTACAAATAGGGACAATTCCCAAATTTTGCCTCCCAGACAAACATAGAAAGTGGATAGAATAACAGGTGTTTCACTGTTAGGCATGGATTCTCTGAAGGGTATGAAGCTCGTAACCTCAAATGCTTGTCATTATTTTTCCAAACGTCAGTCTTTAATGATATGCCACTACCCGCCAGATAGCTGGGCTACAAGAAGTTATGCGGAAAAACAGACCAAAAGATAATAGGCAAAACATCTGTACACATTCGGGCGCAAAATCTATACAGTTGAAAAGTATGATATGGATATATATATCTGTGTATGTCAAGCACATTAAGTATCCAACAGACTCTAAACCTGAAAGAAATTTTCTTATGAAAATGAGGAATGTACAGGACATATATGTGGACATATATATATAGTATATATATATATATATATATATATATATATATATATATATATATATATATACACTCACAATACCTATTAACACTAGATATATATTAGCCAAGAAACATAAACATATGTCCTTGTAGTGATATAACACATGTACATAAATAGATCACGGCATAGCTATTATGGATAGACACAGACATGCATTGAAAGGTGAATACGCCTAAGCTGCTTTCCAAAACCATTGCCGTCGGAAAGTACCAGTGTGACAGACCTGCAAGTTCTGCACTTTAAACATGGATATAGGTGTCCTTTGCAGGACCCCTCGCAAAATTGATCCCGCGTACAGTGTGTCCAATAATCATCAACAATGCAAAGGAGTCAGCCAGCTGCAACTACTTATATAGGGCTGTACATGCAACAGTAGTAGGTGCAAGGGTAATAAACACATGGGTCGATAGAACAAAAAGGATTTGCGACGCATTTACCCGATATGAAGCGGTGTTTCTAGAAGTGTTTACCAATACATTTCTATTATTATCACCTCGCTATTAAATATGTTCACGAGTATTGTGAGGGGGTGTCAGGTATGGGAATCATGGGCAGTGGTGAAATGGGCCTAGGTGTTGGTTGGCACAGATTTATTAGGTCCGCCCCATGGGAGTGAACAATATACTTATGTAGGTATAGCACACGCCTGTATTCTCCAAAAAGGCAGAAACCATCTACTGGATATTGTGTAAACCATTGGGGAAGATCGTGAGGGACTTTGAGTATCAGCAAGTCGGCGTAGGCTTACTTATCATGGATGTGATTATGCGTATGACCATGATGGTAACCATATCTTCCAACCTTTCAGAATAAGAGCCAGCTGGACAAAGGCATCGTGACATGAAAGGCTACAAATAGATTGGACATTAAATATACCCCTGACAAAGCTCAGAACATTGATAGAATAATGGTGTAGTCAGGAGTATGAATGTTAAGTGAGGTTGGCTTAATCGCGTGAATAAGCCAAATTTCCTGGGGCCACATATTCTAACTTCACAGTCCTTAATGCCTTGCTGTGTAATTTACCAGAAAGGCACATTACTTATGAAAAAAGTAAATAAAAAATCATAGGTCAAAACCCTCGGGATGCATGCTTACCATAATGTGTACACAGGTGAGAGTAGTAATGAAGGTCACCCGCTGGCCCCTAAATAAATGTACAGAACTAGTGATACTAGGGTGGACAGGTGAGAAGAAAGACTATTGGTGTATTGTAACAAATGTGATTAAACCATGTACAAAGTCAAAAGCATGTTACTGGAGTTCGACAAATGTGCAGTATGACAATGTATGCCCTGTGGAAAGTCAATATGGAAGGTTAATATGAATCAAAAGAAATGTAGTCCTCCGTGGGTGTCGCGGCGTAGTGTCAGCGCATAGCAGTGTCCAGTCCCTCAAAGATCGACATTCGCGACGTGAGTTCTGCCACTGACAGAAAGCACACAAAGGTATCAATGCGAACACACATAAGGTACATGATAGAATAATAAGGGTGGGATAAGCACCTGTTGGCCTTTTTGTAGAGGAAATACAACCCTCTGGGTGGTTGTGGTGTCCTGCAACAGGAATGTAATGCCACCATTACATATTGTGTGTATTGGTGTGTAATAAAATGATATCCTGTATCAGAAACAGATGTTACATGTCAGAAGAAACAGTATTATCGACTGCAAAGATAACTCAGGAAGGTATGAAAACGCTGCAGTAGGAAGTTCAGTATTGGACCGCAGGTGGCTGTAAGCTGGGACATGTGCCGCAATGACACAGTAGTTCTATATAAAGCAACCTATAGGGCTGTCACTACAAATGATGACAGTGTGGGAGCTGCTCTGCAGAAATGCCAGACGAAGCAGGTCACAACATACCCACAGCCATGCATACATTCACAAATAGACATAGCACGCAAGCAAAGCCCAGGCTGGCGATAAGCAAGGAAAGCCTCCCGGGCGCGGTACGAGCAGAGTGAGAGTAGAGCAAGGAAAGACGCTCGCCAAGCTTATTCAGGTGCTAAGGCCTCGTGGGGGCGGTAAGACCGCCCTTAACATGAACGTGCTAACGGACAATGTTGGGATTTGCAACATACCCCCATTTGTAGGTGAAAGCTACGCGCAAATGATGTAAATAGCGCGATACATGAAAACAGTAAGCTGTCTGCGGTGTGCAAGATCAGAGTTATGTGCAGAAATGTAATTCGGATGTTAAGTTTAGTAACATTCTGGTAACGCCAGTTAAACGGAGCAATGACAGCTGCAAAATACAGTATGAATACAGGGTCGAAAGAAGCATGCCAATGTCCAAAATATAAGGCCAGTGGCATTATTGTCCATCTGGATATCAATAACCCAGTAGTTGTTCAATTCCATCTCTGGTGTGAAGTGTTGCGCCAGCAGCACGCAGAATCGCCGGGCCATGCCTCAAAACAATTCAAATATGGCGGAATATACATACAGCTGAAAAATGTAGGTTTAGTTAGATGTTAGTTTGCCATGGCAGTATAAAATGCAGCAAGCTGGGAGACAACATGGCTACCAAGTCGCATTGGTTGTTACAAGTGTGGAAGCACCTGTCAGAGATGTAAAACCAAGCATTTGTAGGGCAATCTGACGCAAGTGAGGCTTGAGATAGTGAATCACAATATGGGTCAAAAGCATATGGGGGCTACAGT
>NW_025051142.1:0-12808 GCF_019279795.1 Protopterus annectens | reverse complement strand
TGATGACACCATTTCCTCCAAAATGAGACATGTTGGACCCACTGGAATGACACACAATTACTGAGCCAATTGCTGAAGATATTTATTTATGTTGGTATGTAGCATTATTCAAGGTGACAACAGAATATTACTCAAAACTAGTTGTTTTCCAGACTTGGGAAACAATACAAAAATAACTCAGAAGTTTGGAGCATTAAATATCATTCCCTTCCGCATCTGTAGTGGCCAGGTCATATGCACATCTGTGTTGAAGAGATTTATAAATCTTGATGGCATCATGAATGTTGACGACCAAGAATCAGACAATGACCACTTTATATTTGCTCAAAGTGCTATGATAGTATGTCTAACTATAAAGTCAAATCAACCAAAAAAGATATGAAAAAGTCCTGGACGCCACGTAGGTTAAAAATCTTTATAATGTTCACAAAACACAGAGGATGAGCGCTTTCGTCTAATGACTAGACTTCATCAGATAAAAGCACTGGTACAAATTACAACTTTTATACACCAATTCTAATTAAGTTAATTACACTCAATCAACTTTTAAAGAAACATGTATATAAACCTAATACTGCCCTATATAGGTAAGACTTGTATTACTGAACAAAAACTTAATCATATTTTTCTTGTTTTTCTTGTATACATTTCTTACACAATAAAATATCTTATAAAATAACCAGAAGAATTTGTGTTTAATATTATAATCAATTAATCAATTTTATGTATAAAAATATATAAATATATAAATGTATAAATGTTTTTATCATAAATTTATGTACAAATGTGTTTGTATATGTTTGTTTGGTTTAAACATTTTCTGCTTTTTTATACAATACAGGTTTTATACTAATATAATCGTTTAAGCCAGGTGGGGTGTTTGATTTACACCTAAGCTGCCATAACAATTCTTTGTGTAGCAAAACATTTTTTATATCACCCCCTCCCTTGGAAAAGTCCCTTTGAACTAGATCAATGATACCAAATTTAAATCTTGTAAATGTAGAAGGGCAGGTTACACTATGTTTGTACAAAGCACTAGTTTCTTTGTGAGTCCTGATGTCATATAAGTGTTCATAAATACGGTCCTTAAATGCCCTCTCAGTTTTACCTATGTAATATGCACTGCATGAAGTGCATAAGGCCATATAGACCAACATTTTAGACTTACAACTACCTTTAATAAATCTCACCACACTTTTCAGGCTATTGTTTAGTGTAACACTTGCCTCACTTTATATATATGCACAAACACTACATGCTCCACATGGATTAGTGGCCTTGTACTGAATAAATTCCTTATTTCCTTTTTCAAAAGTTCTCTTAAAATTGTTTCCCACCTTGTATGTAAAAATAGGTTGCTCTCCCACTAACTTATGTATCTCCTTATCAATTTTCATTAAATTCCAGTTATTTCTGATAATGTCTAAAAATTACTCTGATAACGTGTTGTATTGAATTATACATGCTGCATTATATTTGTTCCTTTCCAATTTAACAACTTGAGAGATCTGTAACAGTTGACCTAATAAAGCTTTATATTTAGTACCCCATTTTTTTGTAACTTCTTTTAGAATTTCAGTGACCATTTCTAAGGGATATTCTCTTTCAATAAAACATTTACCTAGGAAATTCATTTCCCTTTCTAGATCACAAAAGTCAGAAGTCATCCTGGCTATCCTAACTGCTTGACCTTTGATCAAGCTTTTCTTTTGTGCTAACGGGTGATGACTACTATAGTGTAAAAAACTGTTGCACCAAGTAGGTTTCCTGTAAATGTTTGATTTGAAACCTGTAGGGGTCTTAGAAATAGTAACATCCAAATAGTTGATACTATGTTCATGGTATGAGTGTGTAAAAGAGAAAAAATGTGTACATGAATTTATATATTCCATAAAAAGATTAAGTTCTTCCTTAGATCCACCCCATAACACAAAAATGTCGTCCAGAAATCTCAAGTATAGTTTAATATGATTATAAAAAACAGAAGGAAAGACAAATTTGTTCTCCCATTCTAATAATACTATGTTAGCATATGTGGGAGCACAAGCGGCTCCCATAGCAATACCGCTAATCTGTTGGTAAAACTCACCTTGAAAGTGAATGTAGTTAGAATCCAATATTATCTCAACTAGTTCTAACACCAAAAGAATATTGTCCCTAGTTAAGGTGGAGTGTTTAAAAATACAATCACTAAAATATTCAAATCCTTCTTTTCTAGGAATACAAGTAAAACAAATCTTTCACGTCAATAGTGAGAAAGATACAATCCATACTCCACAGGTCTTGGGTCATTTTGCTCAAAAATTCCCATGAATCCTTGATTAAATGGGGAGTTTGATTGATAATCTCCTTAGTGTGCTTATCTACATATACAGCCAGTGGATGTGTTTTAGAGTTCTTTGCAGATACTATCGGTCTAAAAGAGGATGCTTGTAGCAATTTATGCACCTTAGGTATTCCAAAAATGTTCGGAATATTTGGATGCAGTTATTTTAAGAAATTATATGTCTTAGAATCTATTCTGTTTTCTAATAGGTATTCTTCTAGCAATGAATCTATTCTGCTGTAAGTTATATTTATCTGGTTAATGGAGACAGGGGTATATGCGACACTATCTAATAAAATATTAGTAATAACATTGTTATAATCTTCTACGTTATAAATAATAACCCCCCCTCCCTTGTCTGGTTTCATAATTCGCAGGGTAGATTGTGTCTGTAGTTGATGTAACAAACTACTTTCTTCCTTAGTAAGATTAGAATTAACTCTCTGCCACCCGTTTTTAACGTAAGTTGCATATAATTCCTCAGTAACAACTTTTTCAAACAACAACAGGGTTGGATGTAGTAGAGGGTTGAATGTACTATGTCTCACCAACATGTCTTCCCCCCTGTAGTTGTTAATGATAGCATCTTTACCCAAATTGAATGTAATATTGAGATTTAGTTTTCTTAAATATAATTTCAAATCCACTAACATATTAGCTATGTCACCATACTGCGTTTTTACAAATTTGAATCCCTTAGAAAATAAATTAAAATGTAGTTTAGTCAAGTTATGACTAGTGTAGTTAAAAATTTTGAACCCTTTGTATTCATAAAGTATACCGTAATGGTCATTTAATTGAACTATCTCGTCTTCTTCCCCATTTTTTTCCATCCATAATTTGTGTCTAAGTGTCCTGGATGTCCTGGGTCTGGTGGAAAGGTACTCCTGCTCGCTATCTTTTCTGACCTCCTGGGAAGAAAAAAATGACCCTCTTCCCCTCCAAAAGAGTCTAATTCATCCAATGGTCTATGTCTAGTATTTTCTTCAACTTCTTGGTAATCGTTGTCTACAGGCTTGTCAGACACCAAATTAGTTACTCGATATCCTCCTTTATCATAGCCTTTTTGTACATAACCTTGTATTCTGTTACCTCTTTTAAAAGGACCTACATAAACTTTTCCCATTTCATATTGTTTTTTATCTCTATAAAATTTCTTTTGTTTTATGAAATAAATATCTTGTATTTTTTTCTCAATTTTTATCAAAATGTTTTCATATAAACTCTGATATTCAGAAAATAATAAATCATTTACTATGTCAACATTAAGTTTGCTTGTTTCTGCAGTCAGAGTCTGTAAAAATGTTACATTTAATCATACATTCAATAAGACCCAAACCACAGGAATCAAAAAAACTGTGAAACATTTTAGTGTTAACTTCTGTATAATTAATACCAAAAGGATATTTGAACAACCTAAGTCCCTGTGGTACAATTTTATGTATCAAACAACTTTTCAAATAACTGTTATCAATTTGCATAAGTTTCAGTTTAAATAACTTTTTTTCAAAGAAAAAAATAATTTCTTTAAGCGTAACTGTGTTAGCTTGTTCACTACCATTAAATTCATCACATTTGTTAAACGCTTCCATGTCTAAATTAAACTAAGTTTTATCTAATATGTCCTTAAAACAAGTCCCATGAGCAAACTCTGCATTTTTGTACAAATTTAGTCTGTCACAATCACAGTTATGTGTACCTAGGCAACCTTCCTGTTGTCTAGGTTCAAATTCAGTACCTCTTATTTGAGAACATCCAGCAGTAGCTGTTCTTTCTTTGTTGGTTTGTTGTCGAGTTTCCAACGAAAAAAAAATGTTTTTGTGCAGTCCTGCATGGTCGATAACTTGGCTAACACCAGCTGCTTCTGAAATCTTCCACAATCACTCACGGACCTCGAGCGTGGAGATGACGAATTAAACATTCAGTCTGTAGTTTTCCTATTCGGGACAGCTTTCTTTGAGGTTATAGCTCCATATGCTGGTGTTTTTTGGTTGTTCTGATTAATAAGCTCTATAAGCAGAGTTAAATCCCCTTTTAGGGAAGCAATGTCCTCTCTCATCCTAACAATTTCGTCTGAAGCAGACGAAGGTAGAACAGGACTTGGTAAACGATCATCGACCAACAAAGTATAATCACCAGAAGAAATATTCATGGTACCAGTGCCAAAATATACCTCTCGTTGAATAAGTTGTACCACAGTGGAATCCTGGACACACCAACAAAAAACTGTAATAAATAAAACCAAATCAACCAAAAAAGATATGAAAAAGTCCTGGACGCCACGTAGGTTAAACATCTTTACAATGCTCACAAAACACAGAGGATGAGCGCTTTCGTCTAATGACTAGACTTCATCAGATAAAAGCACTGGTACAAATTACAACTTTTATACACCAATTCTAATTAAGTTAATTACACTCAATCAACTTTTAAAGAAACATGTATATAAACCTAATACTGCCCTATATTGGTAAGACTTGTATTACTGAACAAAAACTTAATCATATTTTTCTTGGTTTTTTTGTATACATTTCTTACACAATAAAATATCTTATAAAATAACCAGAAGAATTTGTGTTTAATATTGTAATCAATTAATAAATTTTATGTATAAAAATATATAAATATATAAATGTATAAATGTTTTTATCATACATTTATGTACAAATGTGTTTGTATATGTTTGTTTGGTTTAAACATTTTCTGCTTTTTTATACAATACAGGTTTTATACTAATATAATCGTTTAAGCCAGGTGGGGTGTTTGATTTACACCTAAGCTGCCATAACAATTCCTTGTGTAGCAAAACATTTTTTATATCACCCCCTCCCTTGGAAAAGTCCCTTTGAACTAGATCAATGATACCAAATTTAAATCTTGTAAATGTAGAAGGGCAGGTTACACTATGTTTGTACAAAGCACTAATTTCTTTGTGAGTCCTGATGTCATATAAGTGTTCATAAATACGGTCCTTAAATGCCCTCTCAGTTTTACCTATGTAATATGCACTGCATGAAGTGCATAAGGCCATATAGACTAACATTTTAGACTTACAACTACCTTTAATAAATCTCACCACACTTTTCAGGCTATTGTTTAGTGTAACACTTGCCTCACTGTATATATATATATATATATATATGCACAAACACTACATGCTCCACATGGATTAGTGGCCTTGTACTGAATAAATTCCTTATTTCCTTTTTCAAAAGTTCTCTTAAAATTGTTTCCCACCTTGTATGTAAAAATAGGTTGCTCACCCACTAACTTATGTATCTCCTTATCAATTTTCATTAAATTCCAGTTATTTTTGATAATGTCTAAAAATGATTCTGATAACGTGTTGTATTGAATTATACATGCTGCATTACTTATGAATTTATAAATTTATGATAAAAACATTTATACATTTATATATTTATATATTTTTATACATAAAATTGATTAATTGATTACAATATTAAACACAAATTCTTCTGGTTATTTTATAAGATATTTTATTGTATAAGAAATGTATACAAGAAAAACAAGAAAAATATGATTAAGTTTTTGTTCAGTAATACAAGTCTTACCTATATAGGGCAGTATTAGGTTTATATACATGTTTCTTTAAAAGTTGATTGAGTGTAATTAACTTAATTAGAATTGGTGTATAAAAGTTGTAATTTGTACCAGTGCTTTTATCTGATGAAGTCTAGTCATTAGACGAAAGCGCTCATCCTCTGTGTTTTGTGAACATTCTAAAGATTTTTAACCTACGTGGCGTCCAGGACTTTTTCATATCTTTTTTGGTTGATTTGGTTTTATTTATTACAGTTTTTTGTTGGTGTGTCCAGGATTCCACTGTGGTACAACTTATTCAATGAGAGGTATATTTTGGCACTGGTACCATGAATATTTCTTCTGGTGATTCTACTTTGTTGGTCGATGATCGTTTACCAAGTCCTGTTTTACCTTCGTCTGCTTCAGACGAAATTGTTAGAATGAGAGAGGACATTGCTTCCCTAAAAGGGGATTTAACTCTGCTTATAGAGCTTATTAATCAGAACCACCAAAAAACACCAGCAGATGGAGCTATAACCTCAAAGAAAGCTGTCCCGAATAGGGAAACTGCAGGCGCAATGTTTAATTCGTCATCTCTACGCTCGAGGTCCGCAAGTGATTGTGGAAGATTTCAGAAGCAAGCAGCTGGTGTTAGCCAAGTTATCGACCATGCAGGACTGCACAAAAATGTTTTTTTTTTGTTGGAAACTCAACAACGAACCAACAAAGAAAGAACAGCTACTGCTGGATGTTCTCAAATAAGAGGTACTGAATTTGAACCTAGACAACAGGAAGGTTGTCTAGGTACACATAACTGTGATTGTGACAGACTAAATTTGTACAAAAACACAGAGTTTGCTCATGGGACTTGTTTTAAGGACATATTAGATAAAACTTAGTTTAATTTAGACACGGAAGCGTTTAACAAATGTGATGAATTTAATGGTAATGAACAAGCTAACACACTTACGCTTAAAGAAATTATTTTTTTCTTTGAAAAAAAGTTATTTAAACTGAAACGTATGCAAATTGATAACAGTTATTTGAAAAGTTGTTTGATACATAAAATTGTACCACAGGGACTTAGGTTGTTCAAATATCCTTTTGGTATTAATTATACAGAAGTTAACACTAAAATGTTTCACAGTTTTTTTGATTCTTGTGGTTTGAGTCTTATTGAATGTATGATTAAATGTAATGAAGCATTTTTACAGACTCTGACTGCAGAAACAAGCAAACTTAATGCTGACATAGTAAATGATTTATTATTTTCTGAATATCAGAGTTTATATGAAAACATTTTGATAAAAATTGAGAAAAAATACAAGATATTTATTTCATAAAACAAAAGAAATTTTATAGAGATAAAAAACAATATGAAATGGGAAAAGTTTATGTAGATCCTTTTAAAAGAGGTAACATAATACAAGGTTATGTACAAAAAGGCTATGATAAAGGAGGATATCGAGTAACTAATTTGGTGTCTGACAAGCCTGTAGACAATGATTACCAAGAAGTTGAAGAAAATACTAGACATAGACCATTGGATGAATTAGACTCTTTTGGAGGGGAAGAGGGTCATTTTTTTCTTCCCAGGAGGTCAGAAAGGATAGCGAGCGGGAGTACCTTTCCACCAGACCCAGGACATCCAGGACACTTAGACACAAATTATGGATGGAAAAAAATGGGGAAGAAGACGAGATAGTTCAATTAAATGACCATTACGGTATACTTTATAAATACAAAGGGTTCAAATTTTTTAATTACACTAGTCATAACTTGACTAAACTACATTTTAATTTATTTTCTAAGGGATTCAAATTTGTAAAAATGCAGTATGGTGACATAGATAATATGTTAGTGGATTTGAAATTATATTTAAGAAAACTAAATCTCAATATTACTTTCAATTTGGGTAAAGATGCTATCATTAACAACTACAGGGGGGAATACATGTTGGTGAGACATAGTACATTCAACCCTCCACTACATCCAACCCTGTTGTTGTTTGAAAAAGTTGTTACTGAGGAATTATATGCAACCTACATTAAAAACGGATGGCAGAGAGTTAATTCTAATCTTACTAAGGAAGAAAGTAGTTTGTTACATCAACTACAGACACAATCTACCCTGCGAATTATGAAACCAGACAAGGGAGGGGGGGTTATTATTTATAACGTAGAAGATTATAATAATGTTATTACTAATATTTTATTAGATAGTGTCACATATACCCCTGTCTCCATTAACCAGATACGTATAACTTACAGCAGAATAGATTCATTGCTAGAAGAATACCTATTAGAAAACAAATAGATTCTAAGACATATAATTTCTTAAAACAACTGCATCCAAATATTCCGAACATTTTTGGAATACCTAAGGTGCATAAATCGCTACAAGGACCCCCTTTTAGACCGATAGTATCTGCAAAGAACTCTAAAACACATCCACTGGCTGTATATGTAGATAAACACACTAAGGAGATTATCAATCAAACTCCCCATTTAATCAAGGATTCATGGGAATTTTTGAGCAAAATGACCCAAGACCTGTGGAGTATGGATTGTATCTTTCTCACTATTGACGTGAAAGATTTGTTTACTTGTATTCCTAGAAAAGAAGGATTTGAATATTTTAGTGATTGTATTTTTAAACACTCCACCTTAACTAGGGACAATATTCTTTTGGTGTTAGAACTAGTTGAGATAATATTGGATTCTAACTACATTCACTTTCAAGGAGAGTTTTACCAACAGATTAGCGGTATTGCTATGGGAGCCGCTTGTGCTCCCACATACGCTAACATAGTATTATTAGAATGGGAGAACAAATTTGTCTTTCCTTCTGTTTTTTATAATCATATTAAACTATACTTGAGATTTCTGGATGACATATTTGTGTTATGGGGTGGATCTAAGGAAGAACTTAATCTTTTTATGGAATATATAAATTAATGTACACATTTTTTCTCTTTTACGCACTCATACCATGAACATAGTATCAACTATTTGGATGTTACTATTTCTAAGACCCCTACAGGTTTCAAATCAAACATTTACAGGAAACCTACTTGGTTCAACAGTGTTTACACTATAGTAGTCATCACCCGTTAGCACAAAAGAAAAGCTTGATCAAAGGTCAAGCAGTTAGGATAGCCAGGATGACTTCTGACTTTTGTGATCTAGAAAGGGAAATGAATTTCCTAGGTAAATGTTTTATTGAAAGAGAATATCCCTTAGAAATGGTCACTGAAATTCTAAAAGAAGTTACAAAAAAATGGGGTACTAAATATAAAGCTTTATTAGGTCAACCGTTACAGATCTCTCAAGTTGTTAAATTGGAAAGGAACAAATATAATGCAGCATGTATAATTCAATACAACACGTTATCAGAGTCATTTTTAGACATTATCAAAAATAACAGGAATTTAATGAAAATTGATAAGGAGATACATAAGTTAGTGGGAGAGCAACCTATTTTTACATACAAGGTGGGAAACAATTTTAAGAGAACTTTTGAAAAAGGAAATAAGGAATTTATTCAGTACAAGGCTACTAATCCATGTGGAGCATGTAGTGTTTCTGCATATATATATATATATATATATATATATATATATATATATACAGTGAGGCAAGTGTTACACTAAACAATAGCCTGAAATGTGTGGTGAGATTTATTAAAGGTAGTTGTAAGTCTAAAATGTTGGTCTGTATGGCCTTATGCACTTCATGCAGTGCATATTACATAGGTAAAACTGAGAGGGCATTTAAGGACCGTATTTATGAACACTTATATGACATCAGGACTCACAAAGAAACTAGTGCTTTGTACAAACATAGTGTAACCTGCCCTTCTACATTTACAAGATTTAAATTTGGTATCATTGATCTAGTTCAAAGGGACTTTTCCAAGGGAGGGGGTGATATAAAAAATGTTTTGCTACACAAGGAATTGTTATGGCAGCTTAGGTGTAAATCAAACACCCCACCTGGCTTAAACAAATATATTAGTATAAAACCTGTATTGTATAAAAAAGCAGAAAATGTTTAAACCAAACAAGCATATACAAACACATTTGCACATAAATTTATGATAAAAACATTTATACATTTATATATTTATATATTTTTATACATAAAATTGATTAATTGATTACAATATTAAACACAAATTCTTCTGGTTATTTTATAAGATATTTTATTGTGTAAGAAATGTATACAAGAAAAACAAGAAAAATATGATTAAGTTTTTGTTCAGTAATACAAGTCTTACCTATATAGGACAGTATTAGGTTTATATACATGTTTCTTTAAAAGTTGATTGAGTGTAATTAACTTAATTAGAATTGGTGTATAAAAGTTGTAATTTGTACCAGTGCTTTTATCTGATGAAGTCTAGTCATTAGACGAAAGCGCTCATCCTCTGTGATTTGTGAACATTATAAAGATTTTTAACCTACGTGGCGTCCAGGACTTTTTCATATCTTTTTTGGTTAACTATAAAGTCAACCATAACAAAGACATTTTCATGTATAACAGTATGTAAAGTACTACATAAGAGTGCTAAACGCTGACTGTCACAAATATCCAGAGACGAAGCTTCCCAAAAAAATGACAAACTGTTGTGCTTAAATTGGACAATAGATGAACTCAACTGCTCATGGATGAGAAACCTGTTCCACAGGAGGGGCAGTCACTGGGACACACATCTGTCTCTCTAGCATGTTCTGTTTAAGTCACAGACAAAATTACTCTTGCTGTATCATAGCTGGTATACTACCTAGAAACTACTGCATAATCACCCCAGTCTGAACTCCAGACTCCATGGGGATACAGTCTGCCTGCCCCCCCCCTCTGTTGTCAGTTTACTTGCATTAGATACATTGAGGTTGCGTAGGAACTGCCTCATACTCATGGTCAACCTTTTATTGCTACCATGCATATAGTTCAATTGCAAGAGGTGTAGATAAACATCTAAATTGCAGACAGACCTCTTACATGCCTGATATACCCAAATCAGCAGTGATTACTAGGTCACACTCATAACAATAAGCCTACATATACTGAGGTTCTAAAAAAATCTCACCCCAGGCTTTGTAGGTGATGCACTACTGTGCCTAGCCCACAGCAGCAGAATCATACCTCACACATAAAATACATCACTGTTTCCATCATTAAGCAAGAGTCATCAAAGCAATATGCAAAAGTCCGTAAAGCAGACTTAGCATACTGTCATACATCTACTGAATAACAACATCCCAGGCTGCATTCTACATGAACTACAGAATGAACTGGCACTCCACCTGAGTACCATGTTCAATCATAGCCTCACCTCAGGTTTTGTGTCCACTGAATGGTGCACAGCGACAGTTATCCCTCTCCACAAATGGGGAACCACCACGGACCCTGGGAACTACTGCTTCATTAGCCTGACAAGCCTGGTCTGCAAGGCTAGGGAATGTATCATCATGGAACTTATAAACAATGACATTGGTAATCTCCAAACTCTGGACTCCACCCAGTTCGGGTTTGTAAAAGGCAGATCATGTCTCCTAAACCTGATAGACTTCTTTAAACTGGTCACCAAAGCTGTAGATGAGGATAAGATGGTTCACACAGTCTATCTAGATTTCGTCAAGACTTTTGATACCATTCCCCACTCTGGAATTATTGATAAACTCACTAAACTAGGTATAAATCCCTGTCACAAGATGGTTTGCCAACCGGCTCACTGACAGAACCCACACTGTGAAAGTAGCAGACTCCAAATCCGACTTCAGACCAGTGACAAGTGGAGTACCACAGGGTTCAGTCCTTGGTCCTCTCCTGTTTGGTATCTAATTCTCAGAAGTACAGGCTAACACAGAAGGTCTTTGGCTTACGAAGTTCACAGATGACTGCAAACTAGGAGCCATAATCAGAACTCCTAACAATGTGGACATCCTACAAAAGGGCCTCACTGAGACAGATGGCTGGTGTCAAAGCCATGGCCTCAAGCTCAATGCCAAAAAGTGCATTGTCATCCCTTTTGGTAAAAACTCTGTACCTATGAACTACCACATAGGTGGTAATCTACTTAACACTGAAAGTGTGATAAGAGACCTTGGGACACAGGTGGACAACAGTCTCTCATTTGATAATCACATCACCACACTAGTCAAGAAATCCTTCTACATGGCACACCTCATCACAAAAGGTTTCTCATCTAGGAAAAAGGAGGACATTGTTCCTTACTCACCATTGGGGTGCAAACCCATTATAGAGTACAACACCCCTCACAAGACATCTACAACAACTAGAAAGACTGCAGAAATACCTCACAAAGAGGATTACCAGCCTCAAATGGATGACCTATGCAGACCGTCTCAAAAAACTCCAGCTTTACTCCATTGCATACGATCTCTGCCTATCACACAAAGCTATATAAAAACCCAGTGCTGTTGGACATACTCCACATAAAGAAATCCCAATCCCTCTGAGCTACACGGTCTAGGGATCTAAACCTTGTCACCACAATAAACAGAACATGCTGGAGGGATAGATTCCTGTCCCAGAGTCTTCCCATACTCTGGAACAAGCTGCCTATGTATATCAAACAAAAGCTCCTCATTAGCACTCTTCTAGAAAAATCTTGATTGCATAGGAGATAGGAAATTCACCCTGGGGATCACTTCTGTGGCTCTGCTCGACAGGTGCACAGGAAAATAATTTTCTTGGGTGGTGAAAGGTAGGGTACCTTTTTGGCTAGGCTTATATAGGCCCTAGGGCCAATAGCCTAGTACCTGCCTATGAACCTATGAACAGCATGTGCACAAACACATGTAATTTAGGTGGCGTTTCAGTAATGGCTTGAAGGTGAAACATTTCATGATATGTTATAGGTACATTGGGATGGTGTTCCAGAGTTTAGATACTTACTGGGAGCGCA
>NW_025051141.1:0-13656 GCF_019279795.1 Protopterus annectens | reverse complement strand
AATGCTGGCCTTAGGCATAGGCCAAATAGGCGGTCTCCTAAGGTGCCGCTCTAGCAGGGGTACGTTTCCAGTAAACAGGACGGTGGGCATAGACCAGGATGGGGGCACCAGGTGGTGGACGTGTGTGCTGTGGAGCCCTTTTGTGTAGGGCACTACTTGGCCTAAGGCCGACCCTGCTGTGCAGCCATGATGGTTAAAAGCTAAGGAATTATCAACAGAGTGTCTAGCTCCCTTACAACAATGCCTGATCAGAGGGGTGTGTCACCTATATGTTATGCGAAAATGCTTTGTTTATTAGAGCGAGCTACACTACATTATTTCACAGTTTTTGGCATCCTTGGTATTGAACCATTTGTTAACATAGTCTAACCCATGTTGTAATAATTGAGTCAGTGAAAGATCAAATTCCAACACCCAATTTGCAGTTTTCTGAAAATTCAGATAACCCCAAACTAGGATTGTTGCTCTTAAGTTGTGAGAAACTGATGTAAATAGGAGAGGGACCAACACAAAGTCCTGCGGTATTTTGCTGGTAACATTTTTGCTTTCAAAAGTAACACCTGCAACTCGAACAACATAGCAGGACCTTAGTTTAACAAACCGGATACACCAAACTATATAGCAACGGAGATAGCAGCACAAACTGAATATATAAAATTTATTGTGATTCTTGTACCTCGGCCTTCGCCTTCAAGTGGAATAATTCACATTCACAAAAACAAGTCTATAAGAACCACCTGAACAATTCATTAATTGAAATCAATTAACATTGTTTCAAAATTTAAAGCCACATTTACCATTATTTTTACATTTTTTTTTTTTTACAAAATGTTTACAAAACACTTCGATCTATATTTATTATATATTAAATATTTATATACTGATAATAAATAGCACAATATTTCCACCACTACTATTCATATTTCCAAATTCATGCCATTAGGATAGAGAGTATTGAAATTAATAATATATGTAGATTCCATATTTAATAACCTCCTCTGAAAACTATGGTTTGTCCCCCCCACCCCATAGGGTTTGGCTATAACACTAAAAATTAAATCTCTCTCTGAACCTCCATGTTCTTTGTGAAAATGACTAGCCACAGGACTATCAAGCCTTACATTTCTAATATCTCCTAGATGTTTTAATATTCTTAATTTTATCTTATGCTTGGTTTGTCCCAAATACCATTTTTTACTGGACAATTACACCCAATAGCATAGATTACCCCAAATTAATTACAATCAAAATGATCAATGGCATTATATAAAATGCCATTGATCCTAGTACCATCCACATTTCTGATCTTATCACATACTTTACATCTACCACATGCATATGCACCTGCATTAGCCATCTTTTTCCTTCTGCCTTTATTTCTTACTAGCTCCTTCAAATTTTGAAACCTACTATAAGAAAAAAATTGCTAGCAGAAGAAAAGAAAGGCTTAGATAATTTTACAGCTCAGTAGGTCAGTGTGCATTTATCTTCTCGTTGTTATCTGCTCGTGCAGACATTTAGGTTTATTAAGGCTCAGATTAGAAAATGTATGCATTATCCACCTCTAGTTACGTTTGTAATCCTCTTAAATTCCCAGATGTCTCTAGCTTTTTTCATTTTTATTTTTTTGCAAGAATGACTTTATTATTTAAAACCAGGTTAACAAACAAATAATATATTTACAAAGAAAAATGATTACATAAGTGTGCTTCATACTCAGAAGTCCAGTGGAAATGTGTCTTGAAGTACTTAAAGGTTTTTTATTCATTACTAAACTTTCCTTCTTACATACTAACAAGTTTCCATCTTTTATTTAAGCCTAAACAGGCATTATAGCCTTCTGTAATATACTTTGCTCAAAACTATAGATGTACAAAGTAGGAAGAAGGAAAAAAACCTCTTGTCCAATTTATCTCCACCTTAAGTTTGCCATACTTCTGACCTATAATTTTGCTTCCGTGGCACTTTAATAACATATTCCCTTCTTATCTACCATCATTATAAGATACCATATTGTAACATCGGTTTCAATATCAAATACTTCATTCATTTCTATTACAAACACATGTTTTGACATGATAATTTCACAAAGTATCAACATAAGCATGCTCTTGGAACTCAACAATTACATGAGCAGATAGAAGATTTTCTCAGCTACTGTGGAGCATAGCTGGTCTTAGGCATAGGCCAAATAGGCGGCCTCCTAAGGTGCCGCTCTAGCAGGGGCACTTTTCCAGTAAACTGGATGGTGGAAATAGACCAGGGGTACCAGGTGGTGTTGGGGGTGTCTGCTGTGGAGCCTTTTGGTGTAGGGCACCACGTGACCTAAGGCCGACCCTGCTGTGGAGCCATGATGGTTAAAAGCTAAGTAAATAGGAGAGGGCCCAACACAAAGTCCTGTGGTACTTCACTGGTAACATTTTTGCTTTCAGAAGTAGCACCTGCAACTCGAACAACATAGCAGGACCTTAGTTTAACAAAGTCAACTTGATGAGGGTCCGGGGTTAAGAGATCTTGAATGTCCAGAGTATTAAGGTCTGAGATGATACATTCCATAGCATTACATATGAAGCTAGTGAGACTAATGTATCCGTACTTACCAAGGTCTGTAACAACATTAAAAGTGATATTGTCAAAGCTTCAGGAATGTAACCAAAAACAGACTTAGATTAAAGCTGTTACGCAGTGTTCAGACAGACCATATTTGATACTGATAATCTGTATATTATCAGTACCCATGAGTGAGGTGTTTTTACTTTTTTAAAGGGCTGTGATGACTTCTTCTATAGTAATTAAAGAAGTGGCAGGGACTGTGGAATTTGTGGAATAGCTATAACTGTAGATGGAGTAAGATTTGTCATCTACGATATTTGCTGTTTCCTTTGGGTCAGAGTGGACAGTATTACTATGGATTAGTTATGGACATTGTTGATTGTTAGTTCTTAACTTCCTGACATAGTTAAGGAAATATTTGTAGCTATTTTTAGTGGTTATTTTAAGTTCATTGTTAGCTTTGAGTTTCCTACTGGTTTTCTTAGGCTCTTTAGTAGTTTGCTTATATATGCTGTTAAGGAAGGTAGAATGAGACCATTTAGAACATTATGTAATTTATTTATCTCGGTATTCCAACACATAGGTTTGTTTTTAAATGTATCATTATATTTAGGGCAGCTAGGGACTGCATTAAGAACATAACTAGTTAAGATGGAATAGATATCAGAGGTATAGGCAGAGGCTTTAGCAAAGAGATCCATCAGAAGAGGATTACAGTGGAATTTATTTAAGTTATCAAGTGACTGAAGAAGGATTGCTTTTGAGAAGTTCCTAAGCAAATAGGTATTTGTAAAGGAAGCACTACAGTGTTTAAGGATAAAGGTAACTGAGTTATGGAATGATTTAGCAAGGGAGGAAGATAGATGAGGAAATGTGCAAGACGTGGCCATGTTTCTGAGGACAAGAACAATGGTCTTAACACCCCTAGTAATTTTATTTATTTATTTATTTATTTATGTTATTTTACATTTGTTGACCAGGCTAGTCCAACTGGATATATGTCCATTTTCAGTAGAGGCCTGGGGAGAAAAGCTCCAATGGTTATTAGAAGTTTAAACAGCAATAGGCAATACAATACAATAGGCAAAACAGAGTTAGTTAATATATGTAATATACAAATATGATAGGAGCAAAAACAAAAGAGAAATAATAAAATGTTTTAAAAAATGAAATAAAAAGTTTTTTTTTTTTTTTTACATTGGTCATACAGTATATATGAGATCACATTTATCTACATAGATGTTATGTAAAGGGGTAGCTATCAAGGATATACAGTATATATGAGATAACATTTATCTACATAGATGTTATGTAAAGGGGTAGCTATCAAGGATATACAGTATATATGAGATAACATTTATCTACATAGACGTTATGTAAAGGGATAGCTATCAAGGATATACAGTATATATGAGATAACATTTATCTACATAGATGTTATGTAAAGGGATAATTATCAAGGATATAGGGAGAGGAGAATGAAAGTAATTATGGTAGAAGAAAAGAGAGAGAGGAAGAAGGAAAGTTAATCTGGGTTGATACAGGAGCAAAACCAGTGATTATTGAGATGCATTTTCAGTTGTCTTTTAAAAAGTGGTAGTGCGGACAAAGGTGAGATATCAGAGGGTAGTTTGTTCCACATTTTTCCAACAGAGTTGGAAAAGAGGCAGTCACCTGCAGAGTTATTTGGTTTGGGAGTATAAATCAGTAGTTTGTTTGAAGAACGTAGGTGTTTCATGTTATTGTATGGTGAAATGAGGTTAGAGAGTATTGGTATTTTAGTTGGTTGAAATAGAATTTTGTGAGCTATTAAGAGCTGTTGAAGTATTAGTTTGTTGGGAAGTTCAAGACAACCTAGTTGTCTTAGGTTCAGGCAGTGGTGAGTTCTAAACTGGGATCCTGTAGCAAATTTAGCAATATTAGTAAGATGTTAGCATGGATAATGTCAAGGAAGCATTGCGTATGCCAACCATTAGCATTTTTGGTCATCCAGTTTATTGATGGATAATTAAAGTCTTCCAGCAGAAAGCTGTTGGGCTTAATGACCACTAACCCTTTTAGTTGGAGTCAATGGCAAATCAAATTAACTGCTAGCATCAAGCACAAAACTGCTAGTTCACTTGTGTCTGCCAAGCTGCCAACTGGCAGGTCCTTAATAAGCAAACAATATGCCATTATAAACTTTCTTGAACTAAGCATCTAGCATCAGACCTTGTTCCATCTTATTCTATCAACACATAAGGCATGCAAAAACATTTTCTCTCTCTTGAAATTCAATACCCAGAGGAGCAAAGACATTATAATCATGAACTCCCATCAGTTTCAGTAGTATGTTCATCCTATTCAGCAGAGTGCTACAACTTCAAGGTGCTGAAAGCAAACACTGCAGCCTTCCTTCCTTAGTAAGGGAATAATTATATTACCATTCAGAATTCACTAAGGTGTTGCTAATTCTAGGGCTATTACTTTCATTCACTAAAAAAGAAACTACCAAGAGTATAACCCTGTAGACAAGTATGTTCATAGGTTCATAGGTAGGTACTAGGTTATTGGCCCTAGGGCCTATATAAGCCTAGCCAAAAAGGTACCCTGGCTTTCGCCACCGAAGAAAATTATTTTCCTGTTCCTCTGTCGAGCAGAGCCCTAGAGGTTATCCCCGGAGTGAATTTCCTATTTCCCATCCAATCATCAAGGTTTTTCTAATGAAGAGCTTTGTTTGATATAGATAGGTAGTTTGTTCCAGAGTATGGGAAGTCTCTGGGACAGGAATCTATCCCTCCAGAATGTTCTGTTTATTGTGGTGACAAGGTTTAGGTACCTAGAGCGTGTAGCTCGAAGGGACTGGGATTTCTTTAAGTGGAGCATGTCCAACAGCTCTGGGTTTGACATAGCTTTATACCAAACAAACCAGCAGTGGAGGAGATATTGTCATATATTATATTTTATTTTATTTTATTTTAAGTTTTGACATTAAATATGTACATTTATATTTACAAATATATTTATGTTTTTTATACATTTTTTTTACATAATGTTTTTTGAATATGTCTTAAAATATTTTATATATTTTCTACATGCAACATTCTTTATGCTGTTTGTCTCTTTAAGATTTAATTGTACTGAATTAGAGAATTCATTAACTAATTGCATATAAACTGAGGGATTACTCCCTGGCGTTGTCTGATGAAGTTGCATTTTGTGACGAAAACGTGTGGTACTAAGAATTTATTCGCGTTAATAAAACTGTGTTTTTGCACTACTATACTTGGATATTTATTGGCGCCTTATCTCCTCCACTGCTGGTTTGTTTGGTATTTGGTTTATTTTACCAGCATTTTCTTCCATATTGTCTGTTTTGACATAGCTTTGTATGTTAGGCAGAGATCCACCTCTGAGTAGGTGATATGCGACGAAGTAAAGCTGGAGTTTTTTTAGATGGTCTGCGTAGGGCATCTGTTTGAGGCCAGTAATCCTCTTTGTGAGGCATTTCTGCGGCCTTTCTAGTTGTTGTAGATGTCTTGTAAGGTACATACCAAAAGGGGCGTTGTACTCTATAATTGGTCTAATGAGTGACGAGTAGAGGGCAACAATGACCTCTTTTTTCCTGGATGAGAAGCCTTTTGTGATGAGGTGTGCCACATAGAAGGATTTCCTGACTACTGTGGCAATGTGATTATCAAAGGAGAGACTACTGTCCATCTGTGTCCCACGGTCTCTTATCACACTTTCGGTGTTAAGTAGACTACCACCTATGTGGTAGCTCATGGGTACAGAGTTTTTACCAAAGGGGACGACAATGCACTTTTTGACATTGAGCTTGAGGCCATGGCTTTGACACCAGGCAACTGTCTCAGTGAGGCCCTTTTGCAGGATGTCCACATCGTTAGGAGTTTCGTTTATCTCTCCTAGTTTGCAGTCGTCTGCAAACTTCGTTAGCCAAAGACCTTCTGTCTTAGCCTGTACTTCAACAACTTAGATACTAAACAGGAGGGGACCCAGGACTGAACCCTGTGGTACTCCACTTGTCACTGGTCTGAAGTTGGATTTGGAGTCTGCTACTTTCACAGTGTGGGTTCTGGCAGTGAGCCGATTGGCAACCCATCTTGTCACATAGGGATTTATACCTAGTTTAGTGAATTTATCTATAATTCCAGAGTGGGGGATGGCATCAAAAGCCTTGACGAGATCTAGATAGACTGTGTGAACCACCTTACCTTCGTCTATGGCTTTGGTGACTGCTTCATAAAAGTCTGTCAGGTTTAGGAGACATAATCTGCTTTTTACAAACCCAAACTGGGTGGGGTCTAGAGTTTGGAGATTACCAATGTCTTTGTTTATAAGTTCCATGATGATACTTTCCATGGCCTTCCAGACCAGGCTCATTAGGCTAAGGGGGCGGTAGTTCCCATGGTCCATGGTGGCTTCCCCTTTGTGGAGTGGGATAACCGTCGCTGTGTGGAATTCGGTGGGCACAAAGCCTCAGGTGAGGCTATGATTGAACATGGTGCTTAGGTGGGGTGCCAGTTCATTCTGTCGTTCATTTAGAATGCAGCCTGGGATGTTGTTAGGTCCCATGGATGCTGTGTTTTTGGCTTTGGAGAGTGTGGTTTTCACCTGTGCAGCCATGATTACAGGAACTTTGCATTCTTCTGGTATAGAGATGGGCCCTTTAGGGGGTGAGAGAGGGGAAAAGTTAGCACTGAACCTATCTGCCAGGATGTTGGCAATATCAGTTGGTTCTGTATATGTAGTACCACTGTGCTGTAACTCAGAGCAGATCTGACTGTTGCCAGTGAGATTCTTGACATAGCTATAGAATGCTTTGTGGTTTTCTTTAGAATCAGTGGCAATATTGTTTTCGTAACTAGCTTTGGAGGATTTTTATGAGGGATCTCAGCTTCTTACTGAGGCTCAGCAAAACCAAAAAAATTCCTTGTTTCCCACCTTTCTAAGCAAGTATAGTCCAATGTTCGGGCTAGTGCTGAATTCATGGCTGTGATACTAGTTTCTGAACTGCCCATACCATACTTGGATAGAAAGAAGTTTCTCTGTTCACCTGTGCGAGAAAGGAGCTTTGAGCAACCTATCTGTCCCTGGAGGAGTGGTTTCAGCCCAGAAGTTAGTAGTTTATTGGCCATTTTGGGCTAGTTTCTCTCTCTTTCATTTCCCTACTATAAAAACTGCATTTGCACGGTTTTGCACACTGGGCAGTGCTAGTTAGCTATGTTTAAATTATTCCCAGCTTCACTAAGTCTCCTCTTCAGTTTTTCCCCTGAAACTAGACTAACTCTCAACCTAAGCATTCAAAAAGCATCTTACAGCCCAGCACTTGCTCAGACCTAATAGCAAGCACTAATATACCCTGACACTGATTGCCCATCAGGGCAAGGCTCTTTATTCACCCCTCACCAATCAAGAGACTAAGCAGATCACCCTACTATTCCAGCATGACCAAAGGGCAACTTCAGGTGCACTCTCCAGTCCAGCTAGTGAGTCTAGGTCTCCTGAGGCACTGTTACAACTGCCTCATGTACACAGAAAACCCCCTCCTCCTACCACAAAACATTAACATATGCGAGATATGCAATTATACAGCCAAACTGGAAGCTAAGCTGTCTCCACCCAAGACTGGAACAGACAGTCAAGAGGAGAAGGTTAACACTTGCACCACACCTCCAGCCACACACAGACCTACTAAAACAGCACTTGCAAAAAATACACATAAATACACAAAATCATACTCAGAGGCTCTAAATAAAAACCTGCAAAAGCATCAGAGACCTCCAAAGCAGACACCCAAACAACCTGCACCTCCCGTCACAAACCAGACAACACATAAAACACAAAATCAGTGTGCCGCACAATCACAGCTCTTAAGGCGAAATAACATACCTAACACACTAGGACCAGGTGACTCTATAGTCAGGCACACTGATGTCCCACTCACTAGGCTGGACAAGCAGAAGGTTACTGTTAGCTGTCTGTCGGGAGTCAGAATCCACCACATAACACAAACACTCATGTCACTCCAGAACAAGTACAAATATGACTCTGTCATTGTTTATGATGGTGTGAATGACCTGAGAAGTACCTCCCTTGACTACATGAAAAGAGACATGGAAGAGCTCTCTGATCATGTAGCCCAGGCTGGTATGACCCTGACCCTGAGTAGCATCCTGCTGTCACCAAGAATGATACCTCAGTATAAAGAAAAAATGATCAATTTCAACAATTGGCTAAGCTTCTGGTGTCATTCAAAGGGGATCCAGTGTCTGTCAGCCTGGGATGACATGCTCAACAAGCCACATTACTTCGCAAGAGATGGCTTGCACCTGTCACCCCTAGCCTTTTGAATACTGGCCAAGGCTCTTGCTGCCCCCATAGTGCCTTTTTTTAGGCAAGGCTCAAAAGTCAAACTCACCTCCATAAACAGTACAATTAACAAAAAAAAGAGGGTTATGCTAATCAATGCCAATAGTTTAAATCTCAAAATGCATGCGCTCGAAGCACTCCTCAGTATGGAGAACATTGACATCTCTGCAGTAACTGAAACCTGGTTCAAGCTCCAGAGAGCACCCCAGCACTACCAGGCTACAACTCATACCACATGTTTCGGCCACAGAACATGGACCGAAATACAAAAGGAGGGGGTGTATCCATATTCATCAAGGATACCTACACCTCCAGGTTAGTGGCACAGCATGATACCTCTGAGATCATCCATGTGCAACTAACATCGGGCAAATCTGCAGTGCAAATTGTGGCCTGCTACAGATCACCCTCCATGACCCAGGACCTCCACTCCGCCTTTCTGGAGACACTGGAAAACATGAAGGTCCTACCGAATACCATGATATTGGGTGATTTCAATTACCCTACCATTCACTGGGAAAACTACTCGAGTACAAACTCCCCGGCCCAGCGCTTCCTGAAATTCATCAACTCAAATGCCCTGGATCAGCTGGTAAACTCCCCTGCCAGAAGTGAAAACATATTGGACCTGGTCATCACCAACGTGGGCAACAGGTGTTCCACACCAGAGGTCAACCCGTCACTGGTTAGATCAGACCATAAACTAATCACTCTGGATGTCCACATCCCACCACCACCGCCAACTAAGGAAACCACAGTAAAAAACTTTTCTAAAGCAAACTTCACCTTACTTAAGACAGAGGTGATAAGTTTCACAGCCCCCACACTAAAGGATAATGCTGCCCAAGATGCAGACATATTTACAAATGCACTCTATGAGCACCTACAAGGATGCATGGATCGTGCCATCTCTAGCAAAACCAAGACTCACTCCTCTAAGAGAAGGACACCAGTTTGGTGGACCCCTGCAATAAACAGGCTATACAATTGAAGGAGGAAACTAGTTCAGAAAAAAAGCAAATCCCAAGAAGGAAAGACATCCCTGATCAGTATCAGTAAGAAACTAAGGTCTCTCATGAAATCATCCAAGGCTAACTTCAAAATAACAATAGCCAAGGATTCAAAAGATAACCAGAAAGCCTTATTAGCTATGTTAAGAATCTAAGTGGCAACTCTTAGATATGCAGTGAACTAGTGCAAAATGGCACAAAATATACTGAACCTACTGATATTGCCAACATCCTGGCAGATAGATTCAGTGCAAATGTCACCCCCCTTTCACGTCTAAAAAGGGTCCACAACAATACCAGAAAAGTGCAGTGTCTCAAAAATCACAGATGCACAGATGAAAACAGCCCTTTCAAAAGCCAAAAACACAGCGTCAATGGGACCAGATAGTGTCCCAGGCTGCGTCTTTCACGAACTACAGAACAAAATAACCCCTCACCAAAACATGTTGTTCAACCTCATCCTCTCCACAGGCTATGTGCCCATAGAATGGCAAACAGCAATGGTTATTCCTCTCAACAAAGGAGGGTCCACTACTGACCCTGGTAACTATTGCCCCATAAGCCTGACTACCCTGGTCTGCAAGGCTATGGAGTGCATCATCATGGAACTCATTAACAAAACCCTTGGCTTAGTTGGGGAGGGGTGTGTTGTGGAGCCCTTTGGTGTAGGGCATCACTTGACTTAAGGCCGACCCTGCTGTGGAGCCATGATGGTTAAAAGCTAAGGAATTATCACCAGAGTGTCTAGATCCCTTACAACAATGCCTGATCAGAGGGGTGTGTCACCTGTAGTAGTGAAAATGTTGAACTCTCAAGTGTTGAGAAACTAGCAACCCATGTTGTAATAATTGAGTCAGTGAAAATCAATAAGATTTTCTGAAAAGTCAGATAACCCCAAACTAGGAATGTTGCTCTCAAGTTGTGAGAAACTGATGTAAATAGGAGAGGGACCAACACAAAGTCCTGCCGTACTTCACTGGTAACATTTTTGCTTTCAGAAGTAGTACCTGCAACTCGAACAACATAGCAGGACCTTAGTTTAACAAAGTCAACTTGATGAGGGTCCGGGGTTAAGAGATCTTGACTGTCCAGAGTATTAAGGTCTGAGATGATACATTCCATAGCATTACATGTGAAGCTAGTGAGACTAATGTGTCTGTGCTTACCAAGGTCTGTGGTTGGAACACCCTTTTGTAACAACATTAAAAGTGATATTGTCAAAGCTTCAGGAATGTAACCAAGAACAGACTTAGATTAAAGCTGTTACGCAGTGTTCAGACAGACCATATTTGATACTGATAATCTGTATATTATCAGTACCTATGAGTGAGGTGTTTTCACTTTTTTAAAGGGCTGCAATGACTTCTTCTATAGTAATTAAAGAAGTGGCAGGGACTGTGGAATTTGTGGAATAGCTATAACTGTAGATGGAGTAAGATTTGCACTAAATTTGTCATCTACGATATTAGCGGTTTCCTTTGGGTCAGAGTGTACAGTATTATTATGGATTAGTTATGTACATTGTTGATTGTTAGTTCTAAACTTGCTGACATAGTTAAAGAAATATTTGTAGCTTTTTTTAGTGGTTATTTTAAGTTCATTGTTAGCTCTGAGTTTCCTGCTGGTTTTCTTAGGCTCTTTAGTAGTTTGCTTATATATGCTGTTAAGGTAGGTAGAATGAGACCGCTTAAAACATTATGTAATTTATTTATTTAGGTATTCCAACACATAGGTTTGTTTTTAAATGTATCATATTTAGGGCAACTAGGGACTGCCTTAAGAACATAGCTAGTTAAGATGGAATAGCTATCTGAGACATTAGGAAGAGACTTTAACACTGAGATCCATCAGAAGAGGATACAGTGGAATTTATTTAAGTTATCAAGTGACTGAAAAAGGATTGCTTTTGAGAAGTTCCTAAACAAATAGGTATTTGCAAAGGAAGCAATATAATTTTTAAGGATAAAGGTCACTGATTTATGGAATGATTTACCAAGGTAGGAAGATAGATGAGGAAATGTGCAAGAAGTGGCCATGTTTCTGAGGACAAGAACAATGGTATTCACACCCCTAGTAAGATGTTAGCATTGATAATGTCAAGGAAGCATTGCTTATGCCAACCATTAGCATTTTCGGTCATCCAGTTTATTTATGGATAGTTAAAGTCTCCCAGTAGAAAGCTGTTGGGCTGTTGCTACAACTTCATGGTGTTGAAAGCAAACACTGCAGCCTTCCTTCCTTATTAAGGGAATAATTATATTACCATTCAGAATTCACTAAGGTGTTGCTAATTCTAAGGCTATTACTTTCATTCACTAAAAAAGAAACTACCAAGAGTATAACCCTGTAGACAAGTATGTTCATAGGTTCATAGGTAGGTACTAGGCTACTGGCCCTAGGGCCTATATAAGCCTAGCCAAAAAGGTACCCTGGCTTTTGCCACTGAAGAAAATTATTTTCCTGTGCCCCTGTCGAGCAGAGCCCCAGAGGTGATCCCCAGGGTGAATTCCCCACTTCCCATCCAATCATCAAGATTTTTCTTGAAGAGTACTAATGAGTATCTTTGTTTGATAATGATAGGTAGTTTGTTCCAGAGTATGGGAAGTCTCTGGGACAGGAATCTATCCCTCCAGCATGTTCTGTTTATTGTGGTGACAAGGTTTAGGTCCCTAGAGTGTGTAGCTTGGAGGGATTGGGATTTCTTTAAGTGGAGCATGTCCAACAGCTCTGGGTTTGACATAGCTTTGATTGTTAGGCAGAGATCACCTCTGAGTAGGTGATATGTGATGGAGTAAAGCTGGAGTTTTTTGAGACGGTCTGCGTAGGGCATCTGTTTGGGGCCAGTAATCCTCTTTGTGAGGTATTTCTGCGGCCCTTCCAGTTGTTGTAGATGTCTTTTGAGGTACATACCAAAAGGGGTGTTGTACTCTATAATTGGTCTAATGAGTGATGAGTAGAGGGGAACAATGACCTCTTTTTTCCTGGGTGAGAAACCTTTTGTGATGAGGCGTGCCACGTAGAAGGATTTCCTAACTACTGTGGTGATGTGATTATCAAAGGAGAGTCCACCTGTGTCCCAAGGTCTCTTATCACACTTTTGGTGTTAAGTAGACTACAACCTATGTGGTAGCTCATGGGTACAGAGTTTTTGCCAAAGGGGATGACAATGCACTTTTCGGCATTGAGCTTGAGGCCATGGCTTTGGCACCAGGCATCTGTCTCAGTGAGGCCCTTTTGTAGGATGTCCACATTGTTAGGAGTTTCAATTATGGCTCCTAGTTTGCAGTCATCTGCAAACTTCGTTAGCCAAAGACCTTCTGTGTTAGCCTGTACTTCAGCAAAGTAGATACTAAACAGGAGAGGACTCAGGACTGAACCCTGTGGTACTCCACTTGTCAGTGGTCTGAAGTCGGATTTGGAGTCTGCTACTTTCACAGTATGGGTTCTGTCAGTGAGCCGGATGGCAACCCATCTTGTGACATAGGGATTTATACCTAGTTTAGTGAATTTATTTATAATTCCAGAGTGGGGGATGGTGTCAAAAGCCTTGGCGAGATCTAGATAGGCTGTGTGAACCACCTTACCCTCATCTACGGCTTTGGTGACTGCTTCAAAGAAGTCTATCAGGTTTAGGAGACATGATCTGCCTTTAACAAACTCGAACTGGGTGGGGTCCAGAGTTTGGAGATTACCAATGTCTTTGTTTATAAGTTCCATGATG
>NW_025051140.1:0-12651 GCF_019279795.1 Protopterus annectens | reverse complement strand
CCATTCCGCTACTACCCAAGGTGAATTCCAGAGGCTTCTCTCTTAGGGAGCAAGATGATCTTAATTGCTCCTTACTGGCCCTCGTCAAGTCACAGGTTTCCCTATCTTCGAAAACATGTACTCTGGAAGGTCCATGGTTTCCCTGGACCAGATCCCAGACCTACTGACTCATCCAGTGGGACTACTAACACCAGTCCCCTACACACATTAAGATTAATGGCCTGGCTCCTCTTCCCAACCATAGTCCAGGAGACATGCACTGGACCCAAGAGGTGAGTGCGCATATTGTCTTCAGCCCACAAGTCGACTTCTGAAGAAACTTTTTATTCTAGCAAATGGAAAAGATTTGCTATATGGGCTCAACTCCGGGGCCTGGACCCCATTTCATAGCAGAAGTACTCAAGTTCCTAACCTCTCTTTTCAACCAAGGCTCTTCTGTTTCTACCATCAAAGTACAATTGGCAGCAATTTCTAACTTTCATGAATCCATAGCCCCACCTTTAGCCAGGCAACAGGTTGTGTAAGACCTTCTTGAAAGGTGCTGCTCTATTAAGACCTCCAGTTTCTCATCCTGCACCTCCATGGGATCTGGATATAGTATTACATGCCTTGACTTCTTCCCCCTTTGAACCGGCAGCTACCTGTGATTTAAAGTTTATATCATGGAAGACAGCTTTCCTAGTGGCAATTACTTGGCCAGAAGGGTTTCAAGAACTTCAAGCTTTGTCAGTTAAACCTCCGTTACTTGGTTTTCATCCAGACAGAGTTTCCCTCAGACCGAATCCTTCTTTTTGTTCCTAAAGTCTGCTCTACTTTATGCTTACAACAGTCATTAGAGCTCCAGTGTTTTTCCCAAAATGCTCCAATGAGCGGAATTTATTTTCCACACACTAGATGTCCATAGGCAGTTCTACGTTTTATTTGGATAGGACCAAACAGTCAAGGAATACAGATCAGTTGTTTGTGTCCTTTGCAGAAAACAAATTAGAGCAGCCTTGCCAGTCACAAAGGTCACTATTGCCAAATGGATCAGGGACTGTATTACTCCAAGCTTATATTTTTTTTTCTAACGAAGGAACTTTCCACCTCTGTCAAGGCTCATTCTACAAGGGCTATGGCTACTTGGTAGCATTTCATTCTAAGCTTGCTATTGGTGACATTTGTGCTGTGGCTACATGGTCTTCCCATACTTTCATTTCTCACCACAAATTAGATGTGGCATCTAGAGGGGCCGAGCATCATTTGGTTCCACAGTGCTCAGAGTGTTTCCAATGAGCCACCGGGATTTGGGTGCTAGGGACGCTGTCCCATCTTTTCAGAATATAGGCGAGATGGGATCACACTTAACATCTTTTTAGTTATGCTTACTCACCATAACTTCAGATGTTTGGGATCCATCTCATCCTACATTCCTAATAACCCTCCTTCCCCCTTCCTTGGAGATCAGAGGATATCAGAAGGTCCGGATCCTGTTTCATCTTGAAACATCTAACAATGTTATATAAACAAGCTGTGCATGTGTGCATGAATGCGGACAAACAAGATCTGGGGGATTAGTGGTGGTGCATCCTGGGATAAAGAAAGCTCAGCCAATAAGAGGCCTCGCTCCTGTATAGCACTAAAGCGTGCGAGTCGGAGCCGAGGTATCGGCTCCGAACCCATCTTTCAGAATGTAGGCGAGATGGATCCCAAACATCTGAAGTTATGGTGAGTACATAACTAAAAGTTATACTTATGACTAAATTGTAGGCATCGATAAAGCTCTCCCAGTAGACCCTTAAAGCAACTGTTTTTAACATTTTATTTTAGTTTCCTCTTCGTATAATTATTCAATTAATTTCTGGAAAGGGGTCCGTCTAGGAATCCAACAGGAGGTCTTGCCAAGTTCCCAGTGAGGAACTAAAGCTACAAACAACTGACTAAACTAGGAAACATTCTAATAAAAATTCAGAGGTGTAGCTTGCTCAATCAGCTCCCTATGCTAGTACCACTAACCAGTGCCAAACAACTTCAGCTCTTCAAGTGAATAGCAAACAAAAAAAAGTACTTCACCGTAACATTATTATTATTATTAGTAGTACAGACAGATCCAAGCTCCACCCCACCTCCCAGCACTACCATTGAAGAGCAAATAAATAAATAAAACCCTTTTGCATTGCTACCCTTTTAAACTGTGGCAAACAATTTGCTATGATGGTTTACACAGCACATGGGGCGTTGCAGCACTCAGGTTTGACTGCAAATGCAATACTGGCACTAAACAGTGATCATGATGATGGATAACTGATCATGCCCCCAACATTTTGTGCCCAGGGTAATTGCCCCTCTCACCCTGCACTAGTTACACTTTCATAAAAAATACTCAACAGTGCAGCAACCAGCAATGAGGTCAGTGAAATGCAAAGGCACTTTACAATGATAAAGTGCAATAACAAATAATAGGAAATATAGCAGTAGCACAGTAAAAATAAGTTATACAAGTGCAAAAATGACCAGAAGTACTACTGGATTGAAGCCAAACTCTCTGGAAACAGCAGTGTGGTCACCATGTGTTAATGAGCTCTGTGGAAATGAGCCAAGAACTTTGTAAACAGGCAGACTTTATAGAGTTACAGAAAACTGACTAATCACACAAAATAGCCTCATAGCCAGAGGACACATTTCTCTGTAATTCCCAGCTCTGAACACACCAAGCTAGTCCCCATGCCATTAGAGCCCAGTCCTGAGTCTTCTTAATAAAGAAAGTCCAAAGGTTGTTGCGTCTTTCGGCTTTTCCCGGTTAGGGGTCGCCACAGCGGAACTCCGGTCCGCTAATGATTGATAGTAGATTTTTACGTGCTGACTTGTCGGGTCTAACGCACAACCTTCAACGAAGGAAGACCCATTCTCACGATTGTCACCACACAGAAGACGCTCTAACTGAGAATAGAACAGGCAACGTCCAACTGTGAGGCGACAACGCTACAGCAGCACCACCGCTGAAAAACTATATAATACAAACCGCTAACAAACCAGGAAACACTCTAACGCTACCGCAGCACCACCGGTGAAAAACTATAATACAAACAACTGACAAACCAGGAAACACTCTAATATTTTTTTTCACAATAATGCAAGATTTGATTTATAGTCATGACTTTATTGAAAGTTTTTGTTTAATCACCTTGGCCTTGTGAGCAAACCACACCAGCCATGAATACCCCACACCAGAGTATGAGCTATTGCTAAAAATATAAATGTGGAACTATTTTTGACCAGTACAGTGAATGAGCTCTAAGCACCTGCCTTAGTCTATCTTTTCAACTGCACAGCTACTTAACTCTTAACACGGTAGCCTAAAGTTTGAAACAGTTATTCTGCTGCTCACTGTAACTCTTCTTGGGATGCAGCTGAAATAAGGTCTGCACTGGTACTGCCCTTTCAATAAGCCAAATAAAAATTAGCAAATACACAGCAATACATCTCAACTGTATCTGACTTTTAGGGATGCCCATGATTTTTGACTCAGATTTTAGCTCTGTGTCCCTTAATTGCTCCTAACCTGGTGACTTTTGGAGAAAAGGTGGTGAATTACTCTTAATAAATAATGACAGTAATGACATTTCAAGAAATGCACGTTAATTCATATTATCTAATTCTTCTGTGATTGGAACAAGTTAATTGCATTAACATGTTATAATGCGTCCTTGATTGTCTCTTATTTCTGGAGTTATCCCTGATTCAGTTGACAAATGCTTACTTGCATAACATCACATTCAGTTTCTTCCACTCACTGTGGAACCTCTTTTTCTGGCAAATCGCTGAGGACTGGAGTCGTTACATAAAAAACAGCCTTCGTTTCCTGCAGCAAAGACATGCGAACGCAACACTTTATATTCTAGCAACTTTCCACGTTTGTACGTGCAATATTTAAAATATGTTCCTGATTCTGTGTATGGTTGCAGGTTACACATCTTTTAGAATTACTTTTTAGTTATTATTACTGTTTGAGTGATATACACTAAACTACAGCAATGTGCAGTGTTTTGAACATAACGTTGTTTCCCAAGTCAGTCCTAAACAAAAATAAATAAACTGTATTAGCTAACAGCCTTACAATTAGGGTTGCCACCTTTTCAAATGCGATTTTGCAGGACAAAACATACCCACGACCAGTGCAAAGTATAGAACTTCATTTTTACCCAAACAAAAGCTCATGTACATAGCATTTGCCTTACTTATACTATTTCTTACACGATTTAGATGTTTCAGATAGAAAATAACTGTTTTATGTAATTATTAACGAAAATTTTGGAAATATTTTTTGTCCTAAAAATCTAAGGATATCTGCCATTTCTAGCCACCCCGACTGCCCAAAGAGGGACAGCAGGTGGGTCACCGTATTTAAAACAGTAATTCTCCCCAGTGTCAGGCGCAAGTGCTTATCTGACCTGCTGCAGCACTTCAAGCATAATTTGTACTCCCGCACGATTATTACAGCTCAATTGCATTGTTACCCGTTTGTTTCAACCCTCCCCTGTGTAATCACAGGTGGCAAAAATACAACCATAAGTCTGTGATTTTTCACCCTCTTGGTTGTAACCGGATATCAAAAGGCCAGTCAGATTGCGGTTCACGTGTGAGAAAGTTTTATAAATACCATCGTAGTTCTGAAACTGCTGTCTCCAAAATGAGGAACATGGGCTTTATAAGACCCCAAATGAGGAACGTTACTTACAGTAAAGTACACTTGAGAGATGGGAATGCCTTTGTACCTAAATTGTGTCTATAAAATGCTATGTAATCCCCCACATTCTTACGAAATTAAACAGATTTTGGAGTTTCTGGGAGGGGTCCTTTTAGCGGTCTAACAAGACACCTTCCCAAGTTACCAGTGCTGTCATGCTGCAGTTCAGAGCACTTTAACCCTAATTCGCATTACAGTTTAATAATCACGTCTAGGTCATTAAAAAATGACTGCACAGTCTTACCTGCTGGCTTATGTCTTCTCTCTGACGGAATCAGAAATGTGGAAAAGAAACTCACATGAGTGTCGCCTTACTGTCTATTTTTTGGTTGTAACCCGATATCAAAACATCTCGCGTTTTGTTGAACATCTCGCATTTTTTGACGTCTGGGATATAAATAGCGTTATACTTATGACTAAATTGTAGGTATCGATAAAGCTCTCCCAGTAGACCCTTAAAGCAACTGTTTTTAACATTTTATTTTAATTTCCTCTTCGTATAATTATTCAATTAATTTCTGGAAAGGGGTCCGTCTAGGAATCCAACAGGAGGTCTTGCCAAGTTCCCAGTGACGGAACACAAACTTGCCTCTCAAATGTATATTGTTGCAGAATCATGCCTAGATTTTTGCTTCATATTTTCGGTGTGTTCCTCTTAAAATGTGTGTGTGTGTGTTTTATCAAATCACTGCACCCTGACTGGAAGACGTGGTGTTAAAATAAATAAATGTGTGTGTTTATATCTGTGTGAGTGACTGTATGCATGCCTGAGAGTGACCGCAATTAGCGAGTGTAAAATAAATAAACCAGAAGTCTGTCTGAGAGTGACAGCAACATCGATCGAGCTCTTATTTTGCACTCCCGAAGCAGGTCTTTCGCTGTTTTAGCGAGAATGGGAAAAAAATTAGAAGTTATGTACCTACCATAACGTTCCATGTTAGTTGTCTTCATCTCGCCTTCTTCTTGCTGGATGGGTTCGGAGCCGATCCTCGGCTCCGACTCGGCACTAGCTTTAGCTCGAGAACTCCTTTTACCAGCTCGAGGCAACCCTATATCCCATGATGCAAGGCGGAACTACCTCAGATCTCGTTTGGCAGCTAACTAACCCTGCTAAAGACTTATCCTAATATAATTAGGAACCATGGTTCCTAAAAGAAGTCCTCATAACAATGCTCCAGAGGAAGCAATCTAATAGGAACTCTCCAAGATCTGTCCAGGCCAGGGGAAGGAGGGTGGGGCCTTAAGAAGAAGGCGAGATGAAGACAACTAACATGGAGCGTTATGGTAGGTACATAACTTCTAAATGTTAAGTTGTCAATCTACTTCATTCTTGCTGGATGGGACAGCGTCCCTAGCACCTGTATCCCGGGTGGCTCAATGGAACAGACTCTTGAGAACAGTGGAACCAAAACTGGCCCTATCTCTGGAGGCCAAATCCAACTTGTAATGAGACACAAAAGTATGGCGTGGCCCAAGTAGCTGCTGCTGAAATAGTGTCAATGGGAAGTCTATCCTGAAGGCTACAGAAGTGGATAGACTCCTGGTGAATGAGCTTTTGGCTTAGAAGATAGTTGTTTGCCCTTAGAGAGTACACATAGGAAATGGTGGAAGTCAACCATCTAGATAAGGTCACTTTAGATACTGGAAGACCCAACCTGCTTCCTGCATAGGAGACAAACAATTGGTCTGATTTTCTAAGTTGTTTAGTCCTATGTAAAGTAGTACCTGAGCTGATGAACATCCAAAAATGCAGCTTCTGTTCAGCTCTGTCAGAATAGTTAGGAAAGAAAACTGGTAGATCAATAGATTGGTTAATATTGGCTTGAGATACAACCTTGGGAAGAAAGGAAGGGGTTAGTCCTGGCGAAACCCTATCCTTATGAAACACCAGATAAGGTGAGAGCGAATACAGAGGGGCCTGAATCTCAGAAACTCTTCTTGCAGAAGTAACAGCCAGCAAAAATATAGTTTTCCATGTCCAGCAACTTTAAGAACACGTAGCAGGCGGTTGAAGGAGGTAGAATTAGGGATGCCAATATTAAGTTCAGATCCCATTAGGAGGAGGATGTTTCACGAAGCGGTTTTAGGAGAAAAACTCCTCTCAAAGGCTTTGCATAACCTATGAGACATGATGTTATTGTCCTGCAAGCCAACATGAAATTTGGAAATAGCAGCCATTTGTACTTTGACTGTAGATGATGGCGAACCTGAATGAAAAACCTCCAGGAAATCCAAAACAGAATGTATAGGGCGGTGAAGGGATCAATATTTCTGGCGTTTGCCCAAATAGAAAAACATTAAGCCACTTGCTAGCATAAACAGTCCTAGTGGGCGACTTTAAAGAAGACACTAAAATGTCTCTGACTGAGTCAGAAATCATTGGTAGCCTGGCTAGGGAAGGAAGTGGAGCAACCAAGCAGTGAGGTTGAGAGAATGAATGGCTCGGTGCTGCTGACCCGACTGGTGGATCAAAGATCCGGAACTGGGTCCAGATGCCAGGGCTGCACCAGAAGGTGGCGATGTAGAGACGGAAACCAAATTTGTCGAGGCCAATATGGAGCAATGAGGATCAATTTGGCTCTCAAAGCGGTGGCTTTCTGAATGACTTGTGGAATCAATGGAAAAGGAGGAAAAGCATAAAGAAGTCCCGAGGCCAATCCTGGGTTAGAGAGTCTCTCAAGGGATGGCCTGGAAGGGAAATAGTGTGAAGTAATCTGGGCACTTGCTGTTTTGAGGGGTAGCGAAAAGATACGCAACAAGGGGTGCCCACTTCAGAAAAAATCTGATCCACTACAGACTGATTGAGAGACCACTCGTGAGGCATCAGAATAGATCTGCTTAGCCTGTCCGCCAATAGGTTGGACCTGCGGGGATGTCGCGTTGCTATCAGAAACCGCTGAGAAGAGATAAGCCCATTGCCAAAGTCTGAGAGCTTCGACATAAGGGATAGGACCTGGTTCCGCCCTGTTTGTTGATGTACCAGACCACGGACATGTTGTCCGTCTGTACTGCAATAGTCCCTGTGGGAAGAAAGTCGTCGAGGGCTTGCAGCGTTAAAAGCACTGCTCTCATCTCCAGGACATTTATGTGCAGGTGGTATTCTATGGGTTGCCGCGTCCGTGGACCATCCTGCCCTGATAATGCCCCCCACCCGATCAGAGAGGCATCCGTGGTGACTGTGGCAACTGGAGGAGGGAACAAATGGTCGGCCCTGCTGAAGAAGAGGGGAAGATACCCACCATGCGTAGATGAGCCTGCAAGACTGTGTCACTAAGATCTACCGTGTCTCATGGGCAGATCGTGAGTACGACCACTCGTGAACAACATCCACTGCAGGAGGCATGTGGAGGCGAGCTAGTGGAAGAAGAACAATGGCTGCAGCCATTGGGCCTAGAACCTTCAAGACAAACCTGGCTTTGACCTTGTTGCTTTGTAACAGAAGCTGAACAAATTTCTGGATGTCCAGAATCCTTTGATTTGTTAGTCTGGCTAACATTTTGGCGGTATTTAACTCGCCTATAAAGGTGATAGATTGGCAAGGCAGCAGAGAGGATTTTTGAAATTCACGAAATTCCTAGACTCTTGCAAAGCTGTAAGGTGTAATCTCTGGACGAAGAAGCTGATCTCTGGAGGTGGCGGAGAGGAGCCAGTCGTCCAAATAAGGAAACACTTGGAATCCTCGGCGTCTCAGGTGAGCTGTGACCACCGCCATGCATTTGAGTGAACACTCTGGGGGCTGAAGTGAGGCCAAAGGGCAGTGCTCTGAATTGGTAATGACTGGCTCCCAGCGGCGGAGAAACCTTCTGGAGGCGTCTGTGAATCTTTATGTGATGATGCACGCATCCTGAAGGTCTACTCGAGCACATCCAGTTGTCCTTGCCCAGAAAGGGCAGAATGGATTCCAGCGTGACCATCTGGAATCTTGCCTTTTTGACACAGTTTTTTAGTCTGCTTAGCTCTAAAATTGGTCTCAATCTCCCGTCCTTTTGGGGACCAAAAAGAATCTTGAGTAGAAGCGGATCCTACTTGGTCTGCGGCACTGTTTGGATGGCTCTTTTTCCAGGAGTTTTAAAACTTCCTGTTTTGCCAAATCCTTTGACGGGTGAGATGTCTGGAAGGGATTGTAGAGTCTGGGAAACCTTTGAAGGGATTTTGTAACCCTCGGATATAATCGACTGTACCCACTTCTCTTGTGATAGGGATTGCCAGGCTACTGGGTACAGCGAAATCCTTCCCCGACTGCCTCCAAGGGTGGACAGTGGGGCAACACCTCAAGGGATGCTGAAAGGGCTTCTCAGGAAGAGGCTCCCTGTTGCCCTGGTTCTGAGGACCCCCTGCCTCTAGAGCGGCGTCTGTGTGTTACCCCCTCTGCCTCTGGGGTAAGCTGACCGCGTGTGTCCGGTGTAGCTCCTTGGGCTACGGAACCACATCTTCCCCTTCTGACCCTTGGGATATGGTCTAGAAGGAGTGGAAAACTGGACTCCAAGCAGAAAGAGTTTTACCGTCTTGTTCACATCTGGTCAAAGTATCCTTCACCTGAGGTCGAACAAAGCCGAACCGTCAAAGGGGGTGTTGGTGAAGGGCGCCTTAAAGGGTCACAAAAATTACACAGCCGCATCCAGGCTTGGCGTCTAAGAGCAACACCTGTGCCTGCGGCCCTGCTCGCTCCATGGCTGCATAAGATATGAGCATGGAGGAGTTAGATATCAATTCAGGATAGCTAGCTGAGAGGCAATCTTTTCCTGAGCCCCAGCAGCTGAAGGATCCTGGACTACTTCCCCAGTTCCTTGAGAATATCTCGTTGAAGCCTGGTGAAGTGACAAAGGTAATTCAGCGAGCAGCATTGCAAAAGGTCGCTGAAGAAAACATCCGCTTTCCATACCTGTCCATGGTCCTAGAATCCTTATTAGGAGGATGGACAGGTACTGAAGGATCCGCCAGTTCCTTCTTAGTGGCCGCCGCCTGCCATAGCATCCACAGAGACACCTTTGGACAGGAACTGTTTGTCGAAGGGCGTGATGAACTGGATGGTCTCCTGGGGACAGGTTCCACGGAATCTGGAGCCGCCCGCCTTCGAGCCACTACCTGCATGAGTGGGTGAGAAGGCGGAGACACCAGGAGGTGGAGGGTGGGGATCAAAAGCCTCCAGGTATACCGACTCATCCTCGGAGGGGTCAATGGAGGCCAATTCCCCTCTGTTTGAGGAGCTCAAGGATGTCTGAAAAGGAGACATCCTCAGAGGAGACCGTGGGGAACCCTCCGACTCATCTAAGTCGGTATCAGATGTAGTAGACTCAGGGGAGTCTGTGTGTTTCCTCTTACCGTCCTCTTCGAGGGGGTTCACCTGCAGGGTCAGGAGAAACCTCGGAAGAGGAGAAATTCAGTGGGGAAACCTGGGGCGATGGATCCCTGGGCCTGAGGCAAAGAGGCTGGCAAAGAGGTTTCTGCAGGCACTGATGAGGGAGGAGCTAGAGGGATAGAGCCGTTGACCAGGCTCAGAGGCCAGGACACTCCTCATCACCTCAAGGCTCCTCTCCCGGGAGACCTGAACACACCAGCTCTGAAGAGAAACAGGAATGAGTCGGCTCCAAGGAGAGAGAAGGCTCGAGGCAGATGTCGGCGCCGAGCTTACAAAGCGAAGCTCCGAGAGGGAGGCGGGGTGGGACAAGGGTCCGATGCCACTAGCCCCTCCCGGGCCCGACAGTGGAAACCCGGCGACCGGATCCCTCCAAGGAAAGTCTCAAGGAGGAGATCGGAGCCGAGGATGGCGGAGCCGAAGGATGTATGGCTCGGCATGGCTGCAATCGCTGTCCCAAAAAGCTCCGGCTCCGAACTCTGGTGTGGAGTCGGAGGAGAATCTCAAGAATTGGGGCTGTAGCGAAGTCTGTTGAGGCGGGCTATGGAGCATTTGGGCCAGTGCCTGAGACTTCAACAGCCTGCTTACCACCCTCTCCAAATGCGTGGTCAGACAGCCTGGAAGATCTCGAAGATCGGCTCCGATGGCTCGCTCCGACAAAGAGGAGACCCGGGCAGTGGATCACAATGCTCGAAGGGACCCGGGATCTCTTGCGGGCGGAGCCGCCGGGCAGAAGTCCCTTGAACCCCAGATGGGCGAGGATCTCACCGGCTCCGATGCTAGATAAAGTGTCGGCTCAGCGGGAGCCGACAAAGCAACTGTAGTCAGGGTATCCGGGCGGCGGCACGAACCCACTACTCTGGCAGAAGAAGCATCGGTTCCAGCGGGCGATGGCTCCGGCGGGCAGGAGCCTGAAGGAGAGCTTAGACACTGTAGCCTGAGCCCCGGTGGCAAGTTTTCCTGCCCTTGCTTAGGAGGAGAACCTTCAGGTTTCAACAAACCTCGAGGAGGATCAGTTTGTTCCTCCTTTCCTGCAGGACTACTGGCTAAAGGCATGACACAGCACAGGAGTCCTGCAGGTGCAAAACCCCAGGCAATACACACAAGAAGTGTGACCGTCTGTCAGGGACATTTTCTGACAGCACTGGTCACACTTCTTAGCCTGAACCTTGCCTTCCTTAGACATCCTAACAGGATATACACACACAGTCCCCACAAACACACAACTTAATCCCTACACAGACACACAGGAAGGGAATAACTTGGGGAACTAGGCCTGACTAAAACTTTCAGTGAAAAAACTATATTAAAAGTTTAAAAAAGGAAGGGAATAGGGTGGGCTGTACTAAATACAGGCTAACCTGAAACTGAAGGGAAATTAAACCCCTAACTAACTTTTTTCTTATTTAACAAGAAAAACTTACCTCAGCTGGCAAAGGAGACCTCTTTCGCTAAGCTGACAAAGCGAGATCTGAGGTAGTTCCGCCTTGCATCATGGGATATAGGGTTGCCTCGAGCTGGTAAAAGGAGTTCTCGAGCTAAAGCTAGTGCCGAGTCGGAGCCGAGGATCGGCTCCGAACCCATCCAGCAAGAATGAAGGCGAGATTGACAACTTAACATCGTGTGTTTTTGTTCTTGTCAGCTTGTGTGTTTATATGCTCGCTTGCATGCTGAAAAGAGGTGTGTGTGTGTGAGAGCGCGTGCGTTTGTGAGACAGAGGGAGAGACTGCAGAGTGAGAGCGACTGAGCTCTGGGCATGGGCAGCAGTTACCAGGTTTACATACCGCTCCACATCTTAACTCAAGCTATCTCAGTAAAGCCTAAAATGAAGTGGAAACGAAGGTTCATAGTAGGAGCATGCATACTGCTGTTATAAAATCAGAAAATTACTTGAGTAATTGGACTTGTGTTTGCCTGCATTTTCTGTAGCCCTGTGTGTGACAGACTGGCATCGATGGACCAAGGGCAGCAGCTGTAAAGTGGTTTGTGTACCTACCTCACCACCTCTTAGCTCAAGAAATAATAGTAGGATCATATGAAGTTACAAGGTGGCTAATAGTCCTAGGGCTCTTAAAAGCTTAGCCAAGTTCTTACCCTTATTTCCACCATCAGCATCTATTGCCCCTGTCCAAGAGGGACACAGGTGGAACCCCAGGGTGAATTTACAGTCACTCATCCAACCATCCAAACTGTGTTTGACATGAAGTGGGAGACTGGGAGTCTGTTCCAAAGGTGTGGTAACTTCTGGGAAACAAATCTGTCTCTCCAGCAGGTTTGATTAATGTTAGATACCAGGTTACGGTCTTTAGAGAGAGTAACTCGTGTACCATTTGACTTAAGGGTATGCAGCATTTCCAATAAAGCAGGGTCAGAGACATACCCTCAATCTGGAAATATCAAAAATCTGGACAAGGCCCATGAAAAATGGGTACAAATCTGTACACTGATTAACATAAAATGTGCATACGCATTCCGTGGCCTGCCCGCCAGTGGAATTGGGATACCGACTTTCAAATGCAAACTGAACAACAAAAGGAACTTCAATGTCCCATTATGGATTTCCCATTTT